>NW_015160251.1:417954-444529 GCF_001447785.1 Gekko japonicus
CAAGACCACTATTTTTCTACCAGCTGGTATGCTGTGTTATTTAATGCGATACCACATTCATCGCTCCGTTTCCACAGGAAGTACACCACCACATTTCACATAAAGCTGAACACATCAGCTATGGCTTTCCCACATAAAGACGAATAAAGATCAAAAGTGAAGAAGAAAGGGAACACGGTAATTCCAAGCTACTGGGCAATCGGGAAAGGAGGACCACCCTACACTATTCTGTATCTTGGGGATTAGTCAGCTTTTTGCAGGACAGGATCTTCCGGGGGGGGGGGGGACCCTCTCACTCATAAATTATTCGGTTCTCAGGGTAATATATTGGGCACTTTAAAAAAAATTGAATTATATATCCCTCGATGCCATATTAATAATGAGATCTGGGCTACAATCCAAGGCACCTTGCTTTTCCATTATGGATCACAGGATGTGAACAGTGACGGCTAACTGTCCGACTCTACTGTTTAGATACTAGTAGCAGTTGTGAATATATTTTTTTGAAGAAGGGGTGATGCTACTGAGGAAGCAAAGATCCAATTTTCACCTCCAACTTCAGAGATCGTGTTGTTTCCTCAGTCTCAAAGCAAGCCAACTGAAAGGAAGGAAGGTGTGGGATTTAAAAGACAAAAAACAGAAACGGCGTTATGGTGCAGAGCTAGACTCCAGTCCGGTAGCATCCTGGAGACCAATAAGATTTCCAGGGCAGAAGCTTTTGAAAATTAAAGCCCCCTTCGTTAGATCATCTCATGGATCTCTAAAGTGCTCCTGGACTCAAACCGAGTCCTTCTACCGCAGGCCAACACGGCTCCCCACCTCAAACTAACTATCTGTCCATTATTGAAAGAATTACATTTCATGAGGTGTGACTTGACTTCCAAACACTAACGGCTTGGAATCTCTGCCTTGAGGCTGGGCTTCTGAAAGAAGTCACCTTCTCTCTCACCTGGGTGAACGAGCTCCTACTCCAAAGGCACAACAGCTCCTATTTGTCTCAGAAAGCGTGTTTTAAAAAAACCAACAAGCAGGGATGCTCACGTCTCTTCACGCTTAGTTAAGAAGCCTCCCGTGGCCCCCGTGAACCAAATGTGGCCTGGCTGTATGTGTATTTCGATTAAAAGGAGCCACACTTCCCACAATACCTGTAGCCACAGCTGCCGTGGCAAGTCTCGGGAACGAATCCTCAAAGTGACAAAAATAAAATGGCAATGTGATGTCATAGGAAGGGGGGGGAAGCCGACGAAGCACGTAACCAATCATGACACTCACAGTCAATGTTCCCTCTAAGCTGTGGAGTCCTGTGAGCAAAAATTCTACTCTGTGAGCTACTGGCATTGAAGTCGTGAGCAAGCGATTTGGATACTGCATAAATATTTGCTCTGGAGCCATCCTTCCTGAGCTGAGAGTAAAATGTGTGAGCTGGAGGCTAAAAAACTGTGAGCTGGCTCACACTAACTCAGCTTAGAGGGGACACTGCTCACAGTCCACTCTGCGACTTGTTTTACAAGCGCCCGTGCCAAGATCCAAGAACTAAACCATTGCATTTTAGGGCAGCTCTCCACCTTCATGCTAGCAATTACTCCCGTTGAGGGTGCAGGAAGCCAATCAGTTGTAAATGCTACAGAGAGAATGCTACTTTAGACGGTGGGCTAGGGAAATGAGCTGGTTAAAAAGCTTAAAAATCAGCAAGATTTACGGACAAACAAAAGACAGAATCGAAAAAGGATGCAGCAAATAAAACTATTAATAATACAGATACCAACACAGATTGACACAAATGGGCATGTATCCAGCGCAGTGCACGGGCAGCCTGAGTGAACACAGGGACTCCTGCAGAGCATAATAGTGTCAAACCTGTCCTCGGGGCCTCAGCATAATACAGGGAAGCAGGGTAACATACATTAATTCACATCCTGCAATCCTGGGGAGAGTGGATGTCTTCCTCCTTTTCCTTTAACAGCTGGCAACGAACAGGCCCTGCATCCGGCACAGGGCCACGGCGAGCATCTCCGACCAGAACCAGGAAGGCCTGAGCTCAAATCCCCCCCCCCCGAAAGTAAGTGGGATAACTTTGGGACCGTCGCCGCCTCCCAGCCTAATATCACATAGTTGCTGTGAGGATAAAATGGGTGGGGACGGGAGAGAAGAACGTAACAAAATTTGATAAATAACAGTGAAGTGGATGCTCTCTTGTGAGTCAGTGTTCAAAAGCCAAAGCAGGCGCACATGCACGAGGGCGAGAGCACCACTTCAGAGATCTGTGATACAGGAAAGCCAAAGGGTGTCCAGACTCTGAATGAAAAGGAGCCCGGCCCGCCTCCGTCTCCGGAACTAAACGGGAGGGGTGCCACAGCACAGATGTACCTTTCCGCCACTCCCATTAAGTCCAGGGGACTGGCATGGGAAAGCCTTCCAAGTGCCCGTGTTTTGAAATCTACAAATATCTTGAAGACACATATAGGAGGGTGTTAGGTACAGACTGTATTATAGAGAATTATGCTGAGGAAGGTCTCCTCACGAATCAAGTTATGCTAAAGAATATGGCTACGACAGTTGGACTATAAAGGAAGGCCGAGCGCCGAAGAATAGATTCTTTTGAACTATGGTGCTGGAGAGGACTCTTGAGAGTCCCTTGGACTGCAAGGAGATCAAATCAGTCAATCCTAAAGGAAATCAACCCTGACTGTTCCCTGGAAGGCCAGATAATGAAACTGAAGCTCAAATACTTTGGCCACCCAATGAGAAGGGAGCACTCGCTGGAGAAGAAGGCCCCGATGCTGGGAAAGATTGAAGGTCAAAGAAGACGGGGACGGCAAAGGATGAGATGGCTAGACAGTGTCATCAATGCAACGAACATGAAGTTGAGCCAACTTCAGAGGACGGCGGAAGACCTGGCGTGATCTGGTCCATGGGGTCACGGAGAGTCGGACTCGACTGTGCGACTGAACAACAACAAAAGAATAGCGGGGGAGCCTCTAGGAATACGCTGCACTTGAAGCACACAGCTTTGTCTACGGCATCTATATTACACTGCTGGTGTAATAAGTTACAGTACTCCATTCATCTGAGTCTCAAAGGTGCCGCCACGGGGACTGCAAGCTCTGTGACCCTTCCCACCCTTAATATAAATTTGGAAAAGTAAAAACTGAATCGGCCCATGTTCCCAGCCAAAGAGCCATCACAACCTTCTGGTCTCAAATATGACACAGACACACACACACACAGGCCTCTTCAGGAAGAGGAGCACAACCGAAGACCCATCCACTCATTGGGTTTTCCGGGAGTTTTGAGCCACTTCGCCGACTCCCCTGGACTCAGAGCCACAAATAACTTCCTACTTGAGGTTTCAAGGAGGGGTGATGGGAAGAAGGAGGTTTATAAGATTATGCATGGGAAAGAGCAGGTAGGGAAATAGGTACTTTTCTCCCTCTCTCACACTACAAGAACTCGTGGGGGCACTCCAAGAAATTGCTGAGCGGTCGGGTTAGAACGGATAAAAGGAAGTACTTCTTCACCCAAAGAGTGATTCACACTTGGAATTCACTGCCACAGGAAGTGGTGGCGGCTACAAGCATGGACGGCTTCAAAAGGGAATTAGATAGGCATATGGAGCAGAGGTCCATCAGTGGCTATGAGCCACAAGGTATAGATAGGGGCTCTGCGGCAAGGGATGCTCTGTCATCTTGGTGCTTGGGGGGGGTGGGCAACAGTGTGAGGGGCACCTAGTGTCCTGGCCCCACTGGTGGACCTCCTGATGGCACCTGGTATTTCTGGCCACTGTGTGACACAGAGTGTTGGACTGGATGGGCCTTTGGCCTGATCCAACATTGGCGTCTCTTATGTTCTCTTATGTTCTTATGAAGAAGGTGAGGAGGGATAAGGAGCCAATGTGAAGGAGGTGGGATCGCATGCTCAGAGCCACCCTTGACTCTCACGTTCATCGCCACGGAGAGGCTCGCGACTTCCTGTCTGCTGGGCAAAGTCGTGGGGCCGCTGCCTGGCCACTGCAAATATTGTGCCATAAAACATAATACCGTCCACCTAAAGGGAACTGCATCTAATTGAAAATTCCATACTGCGTAAACTACTGATATTAACATAATTGAATTTGTAAGCAATCCATTTGCCACTAGCTCACCTTAAGACACAATATTGACCCAAAAATATCTGGTGAGGCTCATCTGCCAAATGAGCCATCGGTGCCTGGAATTCATTAAGAGTGTTACATGTTTAATTTTTTCCTGCCCTCCAGCCCCATTGTCTCGTAAAAAATTTTTTTCCCTTTGATGTCCCCCCCCCCCCACTAAAAGAATTAAAGGAATACTGTAATTGAAATGTCGTTAATAATTCACAGGGCCCTCCTCCCCAGCAATCCATCCAATGAAATATTAATTGAGCTCCACAGACTGATTGTCTGCCGAAGAGCACTTGCCTGTAATTTGAACCGCGAGTCCTGATCTTGCTGTAGCTGAGACCTGCCAAGAAGGCAATTATCTGGATGGTTTTGCCCAATCCCATCTCGTCTCCCAGAATTCCTCCCGCCTGCTGGCCGTGCAATTCCCAGAGCCACCTAACACCTGTCTGCTGGTACCTACAAATAAGAAAGCAAAAGGAGACGGGCAAAGAGCGGCTTGTAACAGAAAGTACTCATGAATTAGTCATTCACAGCAAGGTTCAAAAGCTAGTTACCGTAACATGCAGCATGTGTGTTTTACATGAGCCCTGCATTTACAACATCATGCATTTTTTATACTGTCAGGCATTAGATGCGATACACTCGTCCTCCTCACACGGCATCCAAGGAGTTCTAATTAAGCCGAGACATGATAATTAGAGGGTATTTTACTGGGTGTATTTTTGTGAGAGCAGCCCCTGACGGTTCTTTCAACCACCAAATGCAATGGTTTTGCCAGTCCATTATAAAGGAGGACTGTTAAAATGTAATGGAGTGTGACAGAGGGGAGGGCTCGGTTACCAGGCAGCTGCTGTTGAAAGACACACACCGTAAACAGTGAAGGGGGGGGGGGCTCTTTACCAGCAGCACTACCTGATACCACAAGGCGTGACTTAGCAGGAGCAAGACAGAAATCAAAGAGTTCTGATCTCTGTCTCCCCTGATTTGGAGGCAGGGGGAAGGGACATACAGTCAGCAAGCACCGTTTTGTTTTTCAGGTGTATACCATTTAAAACCAACTATATAAACCTCCTATAGAACATGGCTGCATTCAATAATCCAACAATGAAATGATCCAGTGGAAACAATAGAACCACAAGACTTAAAGTAAAGGTTCCCTTGCTCGAAAGCCAGTCAAGTCCGACTCTAGGGTTGCGGTGCTCATCTCTGTTTCCAAGCAGAAGAGCCAGCGCTGTCCGAAGACATTTCCGTGGTCATATGGCCGGCACAACTAAACACCAAGACGCACGGAACACTGTTACCTTCCCACCGAAGCGGTACCTATTTATCTACTTGCAATTTCTTGCTTTCGAACTGCTAGGTTGGCAGAAGCTGGAACCAGAGATGGGAGCTCACTCCATCATGCGGCACCCGGGTCTCGAACTGCTGAACTACCGACCTTCCACAGCCTGCAGTTCAGCGTCTTAACCACTTGAGCCACCGCAGCTCACTTACATAACAACTAATTAGAAGCCTGGCGGAAGGAAGTCTTGCAGGCCCTGCAGAAGCTAACAACGCCCTGCAGGGCACACATATTCTCTGACAAAGCATCCGGCCAGGATGGGGCCACCACAGAGAAGGCCCTTGACGTGGGAGAGGAAAGGTGAGGCACCACCAAAAAGATTGTGTGATGAGGGCAAGCAGGAGATGGGGGTGTGTGTCTACGAGCAGTTCCTGTTGCAAAAGCAAGCTGACATGGACAGCCACGTCAGTTCTGCGTAGTTAACTGAGAAGTGGCTAAGACTTCACTTACAAGCGAGGAGCTAGGATAGAAAAGAAAAACACAGATGCCAGTCCAATAAGTCATTTAGACTGGAGGACAGAGTGTGGTCGCCAACATACAGGGATGTAAAATGCTGGCAGAGCATTCCAAGACGACCTGTAGGACAAAACTCCATTCCCTCCAAGGAATAATGGGGTAAAGCTACTAAGGACATCTTGCAAATCCCATAATTTAGTAATTCCACAGCCTTGGAATGCAACCAGCAGCACAAAGGCAATGCTCTACTAGAGCAGAAGACTTTTCCGCCTCCCTTTGATGGTTTGCTGATTGGCTCACTACCACGGATGCTTCTGACGACACTTACTGAGGGGGAGGCATCGCTTTGTTTCACCGAGAAGCCTTTAAATGAGGAGGAGGCCTAAAGAGCACACGCCAGACAAAACGTACAGGCCCCACGGAACAAAGGCTGCGTCCAACCGGCACCCTTAAGACCAACCAAATGCGGAAGCTTGTGCCTTGCATGAAACTCAGTGGGTCTCCAAGGGGCCCGGCCGGACTCAACCTTTGTTCTGCTGCTTCAGACCAACACGGCTCTGCCCCCGCCTGGATCAGGCCCTACGAAAATGGACAGTGTGCCCAATAAAGAGGCGATGCCGCCATCGGAACAGCACTTCGAACAGGGTTAGAGATGCCGGATTCTCTGCTGACAGGGGCAGCGAGGGGTGGTGGGACGCGCGGTCCAGGTGCAGCTGGCTCCGTGGCAACCTCTCCTGGGGGTTTCAGGGCAAGAGACGAGCAGAGGCGGTTGGCTGTTGCCTGCCTCTGCGTAGCAACCCTGGACTTCCTTGGTGGCTTCCCACCCACGTACTAAGCAGGGCCGATCCGGCGTAGCTTCTGAGACCTGATGAGACCGGCCTCGCCTGGGCCATCCACGTCAAGGCACCAGGGAAGACCTACTAAGATCTTTGTCTGGGTCTGAATGGCCGTCAGTTCCTGAAATGGCAGCTTTGTGTGGAGGTAGAAGAGAAGAGAGAAGAGGTTGGATTTATGCCCCGCCCTTCACTTGGAGTCTCAGAACGGCTCACAAACTCCTTTCCCTTCCCCTCCCCACAACAGACACCCTGTGAGGTGGGTGGGGCTGAGAGAGCTCTGACACAAACTGCTCTTTTTCAAGGACAGCTGTGCCAGAGCTTGTGACTGACCCAAGGTCACATCAGCAGGTGCAAGTGGAGGAGGAGTGGGGAATCAAACCCGGTTCTCCCAAATTAGAGTCCGCACACTTAACCGCTACACCAAGTCTATTAGTGAAATTCTACAAATTAGGGAGTGTGTCTTATCTTAATGTTATGATTTCTATGTAAGTTTTATATAACTGCTTTGATGGTTATTGGTTTATGAGACTGGAGGACTATCAACCCGCTTCACTGGAGAAGTTGGCTGCTTGAACAGTGTACATGTGTAAGCTTTTGTGTAACACGATGCATGTCGATCTATGCACGTTATTTCTTAACCTAGTTTTTTAAAAAAGCATTCCTGAAATGAAGAAATATGTCTCACCACAGGAACAAGACAGTCTTCAAAACAATTATGAAAGCAGAATCCACATATCCAGAGAATTCAGTAGCTAAATGGGAACCGCGAGGTTCAGAGGATGCGTTTTAACAAAGGGGCAGCTGCAGAGAAAAGCAGGGAAAGGAGCTGACAAAAAGTAAATTCAAGTGGAACATCCAGAATCTGCAGTTTCTTTTGCCTCTCCTGTTTCCCTCAATACTATTCCACAGAAAACAGCCCCAACAGGGTGTTTTGCTACCTGCAACTAACCTAATTATAATACCATTTTCAGGGGCACAAAAGGAAGTCAACTGCTGTTGGGACACCTGCTTATTGTACTTTTTAATTGCTTATTGTCTTGATGCACACACACGGGAATAGAATATAACAACCAACAATCTCTACCCCCCCCCCCTTCTAGGTTCAGCGCTGTGACTCTGAGGCCTCAATTCCTGCTTGTGTCCGGCCTAGGGAGCTCTGAAAGCTTAGATGCCGAAACTCTTGCTGGTTTCTAAGGTGCTGCTGGACTCGAATCTAACTGTTGCTAAAGAGCCAGTCTGGTGTGGCAGTTAAGAGCGGCGGACTCTAATCTGGGAGAACGGGGTTTGATTCCCCACTCCTCCTCATGCAGCTGCTGGAGTGACCGTGGGTCAGTCACAAGTTCTCTCAGAGCTGTCCCCTCAAGAGCAGTTTCTGCCAAGAGCTCTCTCGGCCCCGCCTCCCTCACGGGGTTTCTGTTGTGGGGGAGGGGAAGGGAAAGGAGCTTGTCAGCCGCTCTGAGGCTCCACGTGAAGGGCACGGGGTATAAATCCAATCTCCTCTCCTCCTCTGGGTGACCAGAAAGTGCAGAAAGAGGCCTTTTGGAAAACAAGCTTTTTTTCTCAACAAGGACCACGCCTCTGCCCTTATTCACCATTTCACAGACAACCCAAGACAAGATTTCGGGCTTCAGAAGGCTGGCCGAGAGAAATAAAGCCGGTTGGGGGGAGGGGGGGCTTGTTTCAGATTGGGTCCAGCTGCCTGGACTCCTCTCCTGCCATCTTCCTCCTCCACGAGGGCCAGGCTGACGACACGCTCCCTTTTCTGCTGCGGAAAGCCCCGCTGCTCGACAGCCCTGCGAGTCAGAAAGACCATTCAGCTCCATTGATCTTTTTTAACCACTCAGGAGGTTTTGCCAGCTGAGTCACGTACGCGCGGGGGATGCCCTGCATCAGGGAAGCTCTTCTTGCCAAGATCCATCTTCAGTTGCCTGTCTCGGTCAAATTCCCTTGGTAACAGACCCAGGGATTTGGAGGATGGCTCCAGCAGCCTCACCCGCTACACTACTGAGTCCACACAGCAGCCGCAGGGGACCCTGCTGACCAAGCGGAGTTCCACTGATGCGCAAAAACTCGGCTGAAAATCCCAGCGTCAGCCCATGAGGGCATCAAGCCACAGGAAGTGGTATACTGAGGCAGCTTCCCACTCACCCGGTCGGGAGTGTTTGCTTAAAACTGACCAATTAGGCAGCAATGGCCCCTCGGGGTTTCACAGTCATGAAGCCCGTACAGGATGGGTAACACCCCTACCCAGCTAGATAAAAAGTGGGCAGATGCAGGCAAGAGAGAGAGAGAGAGAGAGAGAGAGACTACTTCTTCAGTTCGCTGCAGAATGCCAGTGCAGACTTACACACTGTGCCGTACTTTCGATCCTTTCCCTGCTTACATTAGAAGCCCTGCTGGATTCAGACCAGGGAGGGTCCATCTAATCCAGCATCCCGTCTCTCACAACGGGGCCAGCCAGTTCCTCCGGAGGGCCAGCAACAGGGCAGAGAGGCCGAGGCCTTCCCCTGATAAGAACCTCAGAAGAGCCCTGCTGGGTCAGCATCTAGTCCAGCCTCCTGTCTCACACAGTGGCCAACCAGATCCTCCGGAGGGCCAACAACAGGCCATGGCGGCCGAGGCCTTCCCCTGAGAAGAACCTCAGAAGAGCCCTGCTGGGTCAGACCAGGGAGGGTCCATCTAGTCCAGCCTCCCGTCTCTCACAGGGGCCAGCCAGTTCCTCTGGAGGGCCAGCAACAGGGCAGAGAGGCTGAGGCCTTCCCCTGATAGGAACACCAGAGGAGCCCTGCTGGGTCAGGTCAGGGAGGGTCCATCTAGTCCAGCCTCCCGTCTCTCACAGGGGCCAGCCAGTTCCTCTGGAGGGCCAACAGTGAGGCACAGAGGCCGAGGCCTTCCCCTGATAGGAACCTCAGAAGAGCCCTGCTGGGTCAGGTCAGGGAGGGTCCATCTAGTCCAGCCTCCCGTCTCTCACAGGGGCCAATTGGTTCCTCTGGAGGGCCAACAGTGAGGCACAGAGGCCGAGGCCTTCCCTGATGTTGCCTCCTGGCTCTCTGGGGACTCAGAGGTGTGATACCTCTGAACGGGGAGCAGCAGAGCAAGATTAGAGACCAGCAGCAGCACCTCACAGACCAACAAGATTCCCAGGGGGAAAGCTTTCCAGAATCCAACCTCCCTTTGTCAGATCTCTTCATGGAGATATCACACAGGGAGCTTCGACTCTCTGAAGGTTTCGAGTCCAGGAGCTTGGTCTTTAAGGTGCTCCTGGATTTGAAATCGTGCTCTTTCAGCGCAGACCAACACGACTACCCACCTGAAACTGTCTTCACGGAAGGCAACACATTTAGCTGCACGGAGTGGGAATCTACCCGCAGCTTACATTAGGCCAGCCCAGATCTCGTAAGCGAAGCAGGGTTAGCCCCGCCTAGTATTTGGATGGGTTGACCTCAAAGGAATACGAGGGATGTGACGGCGAGGCAGGCAGTGGCAAACCACCTCTGAAACGTCTCTTGCCTTCAAAACAGGTCTAGTGGTGTCTAATGCTAAAAGAGCTAGAACTTCTGGCTGCCAGACAATCTTAGAATCTCCTGGCTATTCCACACGCACACTGCCGCACGGTAATAATAATTATTAGTTTAAGTTACCAGACTTTTCCCACTCGCCCCAACGGTGATACATACTTGAAAAGCTTCTTATAGAGAAAACCTGGCACACGGAAACTCTCGTCAAATTCGGCATCGCTTTCGTCCGGATCTTCCCCTGCCATCAGTCGCCCGTGGCGGTCTTTCAGCTGCTGTTTTCGCCACCTCCTGCAATGACAGAAAGAGTCACCACTTGCCTTGACGATAGCAGGCGACACCTGCCGTGGCGGTTTATGCAACCAGCACGGAAGAAAAGCTAAACCGGAAGGAAAAGAAGCCACCCCTGTGGACCAGCAAAGAGGAGGGTGGATTTTGACATAGGAGACCTGGGCCCAGGTGAGCCGCATGCTCTCTGGGGGATCTCGGATGGGGCAAATGTGTCCAGACTGGGTTTGTGCACTAAATACAGGGTGTCCACTGGACACAGGAGGGTGCAACTTCACAGGTCTTCTAGGAAGGCAACTCAGGAGCAGTGGAGGATGTGCTACAGAGTCCAAGAGCCAAGCAAACCAGACCCTGCCCCTCCCGCCACCACAGTTATGATCTCAGGTGCTACCAAGACCAATAATAATAATAATAATAATAATAATAATACACTACACCCAACAACACTGTCAGGAAGTACTAAAACCCTCATGCTGAACTTTCACCAGACACTCTGCTACACAGCCTTATTCCCAGAGAAATGACCAGTCTGCCGTTTTCACAAAAGGATCATGTAATGTGACGTGAGATGAATTTATTGCCAGACAACGTAAAAACGAAATCAGATGGGAGCATTAATACACGCCAGTGGGGGGCGGGGTCTGTGTGCCCCCCTGCCTGGACGGGGTCCTTTGCCAGGAACCTCCCAGTCCAGTTATTCACTTGCATATGGAAAACCACTTGACATAACGCATCAATACAGTCCCCACCACCACCACTACGAGCCAAGAAAAAAACAAACCTCACACCACTAAGAAAGGAAGGACTTGCAAGACGGATCCCCTTGCTGATTCAGACGCGTTTCGGTTATTATGACAGAAACAGAGAATGGATGAGGGAAATTACTTTTTAAAATGTAAAAGCGATTTGAAAGGTTCCATTTCCCACATGGGCACTGTGGCGCTCCCGCCCGCTCCGCGGGGGAGTCCCTACCCCCAGTCGCCGTCCCGCAATGGCGCTTGCCCCTCTTTGCAAGGGAACGGGAGACCTCAGAATGGGGCCGGCTACCTGATTACCTCGCCAAGGCAAACCTGCGCCCGCAAGAGCCACTGGAGGCGTCTGCCACGCCGCCTCTCTCCGACCGTTGGTCAGCCCGCCTCCGTCCTCTCCTCTGCCTCTCTTCCTCCCCGGTCTCCCTTTCTGTTCCCCTTTTATCCTCCCCTCCACCCTGTCCCTCTCTCTCACTGGCTGTCGGGCTGTCCTTCGTCAGTAGTCCCACCTCCCAATAAGAGCTCAGACACTCTACCAGGTGTGGGGGCCCCGCCCGAGGCACTATGTCCCACCTCAACCTCCTCTTCCCCACACTGAACCTTCCCAAGTCCCTCAGCCTTTCCTCACAGGGTTTCTTGGTCTCCAGGCCCCTGATCATCCTCGTCACTCTCCTCTGCACCCGCTCCATCACTTCTGGTCAAACGCCACAGTGCTGTTTTACAAAGACAAGGGAAAGACAGACGGCCACATCGTGAGCTACCTGTCAGTCTTACAAATGAGTCCCAGCCAATGTTCCCTCTAAGCTGTGGAGTCCTTTGAGCAAAAATTCCACTTTGTGAGCTACTGGCATTAGAATTGTGAGCAAGTTATTTGGCTACGGCATAAATTAGTTTGCTCTGGAGCCTTCCTTCCTGAGCTAAGACAAAAACGTGTGAGCCGGAGGTTAAAAAACTGTGAGCCAGCTCACACTAACTCAGCTTAGAGGGAACACTGGTCCCAGCCCTGGAAAACAACCATAACAAAACAACCCTTGTGTGCCTCCAGCTGCCAAAACTTACAAGGCGCTTACCAAAGCGGACCAAAACCACAACTCTGTTTTCACGTGCTCTGGCAGATGTCCCAGTTGGTGCCAGAAGAGACCACGTTCAGACTCCACCAAGCCCTCTCATCTCTAGCCAGATAAATAAGTCCAGGAAAACATCCCCGGGGGAGGGGGGGGGACAGTTTTGCTCCAGTGTCCACATGCTTGCCTCCTGTGGTGTATATCTCTTTAAGATTAAGTTGTATCGTTTCTATACACCTGAAAAGGATTGAGAGAGGCACTCCTCCCTCTCTCCGTTTTTAAGCCTTCTTCCCTGCAGGTCGGGGCTTATCTTGTATTGAGGAAACTATTGAATAAACGAGGTCGTGGACCTGAACTGTGTTGTGCTTGTGAGTACGACTGCACCGCTATAATAAGAGACATTACATGGTGTCAGAAGTGGGCAGAGTCTAAGTACCCCGGGGTATCCACAGTCAAACGGAATGGCGGAGAGGACAATTCAATCAATAAAGCAAGTGCTGAAAAAGGCTGAAGAGACACATACAGATCCACATCTAGCACTCTTAGAGTATAGAAATACACCGATAACGGATATGGGGTATTCCCCAGCAGAAATACTCATGGGAAGAAAATTAAGGACTAAGTTGCCCATAACAACAGAGATGCTACAGCCTAAAGTAGCAGTTGGGGTGAGAGAGGACCTGAAGAAACGGCAGGAGAGACAGAAATATTATTATGATCGAGGAGCAAAACCACTCAGGCCATTGAAAGAAAATGAGAAAGTATGGGTGGAAACACGGGCGGGGTGGGCGCCAGCTAGGGTCATACGCCGGTGCGAGCAACCTCGAGCATATCAGGTGGTGACAGATAATGGCCAAGTGTATATAAGAAATAGACGGAGGCTCAAAGCTCAGAAAGAGGGGGATACTAGAGAAAATATCGAAAAAGGAGAAGAGAGGAGAAGAGAGAAAATGGTGAGGTACCAGAATATCATAGGCAATCGATATATGTTACCGCACATGGTAGATCAGTGTTTCGACCTGAAAGATATGGATTTTAAAAATTTAATCATTGTTTTAAGTATGTTATTATCAATGTAATCCTCATTGTTATTTTAACTATGAAAGGGAGATGTGTTGTATATCTCTTTAAGATTAAGTTGTATCGTTTCTATACACCTGAAAAGGATTGAGAGAGGCACTCCTCCCTCTCTCCTTCTTCCCCGCAGGTCGGGGCTTATCTTGTATTGAGGAAACTATTGAATAAACGAGGTCGTGGACCTGAACTGTGTTGTGCTTGTGAGTACGACTGCACCGCTATAATAAGAGACATTACACCTCCAACTGTCTCTGCCAAGAAAGAATAGGACGGTCCATCTTAGTGACAAATTAATTTATGAAATAGTAGGTTCGTCCAGATGGGCAACCACGTCGGTCTGAAGCAGTTGAACTATTTTTTAATCCAATGGCAGTGTGCATGGACTTTGTTGGTCTTGAAGGTACCACTGGATTCAAAACCTGTAGGAGGTTTGTGTAAGAGTAGACTGCCTTCCTAATTTTATCGGCAAGGTAAGAATCATGCCTGATGAATAAGCTTTATCCCTTAGTTGTAGTTTTTCCGGGCTGTGTGGCCGTGGTCTTGGCACTGTAGGACCTGACGTTTCGCCAGCAGCTGTGACGGGCATCCTCAGAGGTATATCACAGAAAGATGGAGTCCTCTCTGTTTCAATGTTAGAAGAAAAAAGGTAGGCAGGTAATTTATATCTCCTCAGGAAGGTGGGGTAGGGCTGAGTCATTATCTTGTAGGAGTTCCCCAGGCTGTGACGTGCTAATGGAGGAGCTTTCCTGCGGAGGTTCTTTTGCATACAGATTGGCTGTTGAAATTCTAATCTTATCCGTAGTGCTACTGTCAGATGTAGAGCACTTTGTGTTTTTCAGGACAGGAAACCATGCCCTATTCAATGATTTTTAAACGCTCTTCTTTCCTGTTGAAATGGTGTTGATGTTTATGAGAGTTTCAATGGCTTCCCTGCGTAATCTGACATGGCAGGCTTTATTCCCTTTAGAGGAGGAGGAAGAGGAAGCAGGGCGCCCCCTGGTGCCCACCAGGAAAACTGGCCTGATTCCACAAATTGCACAGAGAAGATTTTCACAGGGTCAGCTCTCGCCAGATCTCAAAAGCAGAGCAGGGCCTGGCTGGGCCTGGCCAGAATTCGAATGGGAGACCTCCAAAGAATGCCAGGGTCGTGACGCAGAGGCCGGTAATGGCAAACCACCTGTGAACATCCCTTGCCTTGAAAACCCTACGGGGTCGCTATAGGTCAGCTGTGACTTCGTGCCTCCCCCCCCCCCCAAGCTGAAAAACTGATGCACAGCAAGCGGCACGTCCGTCGCCACACAAAGGATGTCATGAGAGTCGGGCACTCCAGCACACAACAGCCGCCCTTCCCAGGTTAGTTGGGCATAGATTATTTGCACATGTGATTACCAGTTTGTACAGGGCACCCCAGTCCATGCAGCTGGGCCCAGTGGAGGCTGGCTGCTGTGCCGAATGTCTGGATCAACCCTCAGCTAACAACAGCACACAACACCTTCATCTGACTAGGCAGTGGGTCCCCTTCCTCGAGCACAATGATCTGGCTTCAGTGATCCACGCTATGGTCACCTCAAGGCTAGACTACTGTAATGCTCTCTACATGGGGCTGCCCTTGGGGCAACTTCGGAAGCTGCAGCTGGTGCAAAATGCGGCAGCCAGGTTGTTGATGGGTCTCCCCAGGTGGGAGCACATCCAGCCTGTGCTGAAGTCATTGCACTGGCTTCCAATAGCATTCTGGATTTGCTTCAAGGTGCTAGTTTTGACCTTTAAAGCCCTAAATGGTCAGGGGCCTGCCTATCTGAGGGACCGCCTTTCCCCATACATTCCTCCAAGAGCACTGCGGTCTGGATCACAACACCGCCTGCCCCCCCTCGGGCCTAAGGAGGCCAGGTTGATGGTAACCAGGACCAGGGCATTCTCCCTGGTGGCACCAACGCTGTGGAACAAGCTCCCCAATGAAATTAGAGCGCTACGGGACCTCCAGCAGTTCCGTAGAGCGGTGAAAACTGAGCTGTTTCGCCAAGCGTTCAAATAAGAACTGACTGCACCGGCTGGGTCACACTAGCACTTTACCACAGGACGCGGCCGTAATTATTTAGCTTTACTGTATTTATTCTATTTTATATCTGTAAGTGCTGGTTTTATATTGTATGTTGTTTTTAATTGCTGTAAGCCGCCCTGAGCAACTTCGGTGGGAGGGCGGGGGAAAAGCCTAAGTAAATAAATAAAAGTATAAATAAATAAATAAGAGAAGACTTGACAGAGGTGGGGAAGCTTCACCTAGCAGACAGCAGCCTGACAATATGCAGACTTTACAGTGAAAAGGTGCCGTTCCACACCCGAGGGGGTCCCGTGTTCCCTATAGGGTTAGGACAAAAAAAAAAAACAACCCACCCCCAGAGAGGCACGAGGAGGGATGAGGACCGGATGTCTTTCGATGAGTCAGTCAAGATGCATGAACCGACGGAGGAGCACGGCACAAGCAAATTCTATTAAAGTTTTAATAGGAAGAAACCTGTGGAGGATTGCATGAAATTCTATGTTTTTTGTTGTTCCGTCACACAGTCGAGTCCGACTCTTCGCGACCCCATGGACCAGATCACGCCAGGCCTTCCTGTCTTCCGCCGTCCTCTGAAGTTGGGTCAATTTCATGTTCATTGCATCTATGACACTGTCCAACCATCTCATCATTTGCCGTCCCCGTCTTCTTTGACCTTCAATCTTTCCCAGCATCAGGGTCTTCTCCAGTGAGTGCTCCCTTCTCATTTGGTGGCCAAAGTATTTGAGCTTCAGTTTCATTATCTGGCCTTCCAGGGAACAGTCAGGGTTGATTTCTTTTAGGATTGACTGATTTGATCTCCTTGCAGTCCAAGGGACTCTCAAGAGTCTTCTCAAGCACCAGAGTTCAAAAGAATCTATTCTTCGGCGCTCGGCCTTCCTTCTAGTCCAACTCTCGCAGCCATGCATGACTACTGGGAATACCATTGCTTTGACCATGCGGACTTTTGTTGGCAGGGTGATGTCTCTACGTTTTATCATGCTGTTTAGACTCGCTATCGCTTTCCTCCCAAGGAGCAGGTGTCTTTTAATTTCATGGCTGCTGTCACAGTCTGCGGTGATCTGGAATGTTAGCAAGACTGATAACATTTTTTTTTTTCAAACTTGCTTGTATGTGAGTCAGGGTTCATCTATCTTGTAACAACGGAAACTCTACCATGGAATTGGAACACCAAACGTGGTAGCTTCTTTAACTGTTTTTGAAAAAAGTCTTTGCATCACATGTGGACACCATCAGAAAGACTATTTTACTTCCATTTATATTCTTCAATTCGGCATAAGTCAGAAGTAAAAAAAAATAGAATCTTACTAAAATAAAATATTTCCGTTCATTTAGGGTCACTGCTTGCAAGGACCATGTTAGAAGAAAACCTCTCATCTACTCTTAAAGGCCTTCCTCTCCTTGAAATTGGGGCTCATGTGCCCCTGGCTCCCCTTCACGCAGTGTGGGGACAGAAAAACCAGAATACGGCACCACCGGAGAGGCACCTTCTTGGCAGGCCTCCCCCCCACTGCAAAACTTTTAATTGGTCTCTTGCTTCAGATGTTCAGAGGAGAACCACAGCTGGCGGACTGTCAAGCTTTAACGGCACAATATTTCCACCTTGATGCGGGCACCATTTCCCCAGCAACCATCCTGAAAGCTTCATTGTGGGAAGGAAAACTAATTTTCCGTCTTTTGAAGTAAGCGGGACTCCCTGCACAGCAAAGCGCGCAACAGAGCAATCCAAGAGGACTGCCTCTCTCGCGCGGGGACCAGACTTGCCTGACTCCCATGCAGTTGTTTTCATCAACAACTAAAAAAACCCTGACAATGAATGAGATGGAAATGGGAGCAAATGACATTTATATGGCAAATTCGCTCCATTTTATCTCGGAGCGGCATTTCCCACGGTACAGATTACCTGGGGAGCGTTAGTATAAAATCGTCAATGTGGACAGCTGCAGTTTAACAGCCACAATAACTGCAGCTATGAAATTTTAGGAGATGTAATGTTTTGGTGGCAATTACAGTTATTGATATTTCTAAAATTCATTTAGGCTTTTATTGTAACTTTAGCGACTGAAGGAAATGTATGACTCAGGCAAGGATAAATTGTTACGTTCTTAATGTTATTAAAAAAACTTGTCTGAATGGATTTTAAGCTGTGAATCATATTAAAACTTTCAATCAAAATAAATTACTCTTGATGAAAACACTGAATTAAAAATGATTTAATATTGAGCTAAATCAATGGAAAAAGTACAGCTACATTCAATAAAAAAGGAAATATTTTACGGATTAATACATTTATTAATTATTTAGCATATCCCTCAGAAAGGCTTTATTCCTTTAAGCCAGAGGTATCATTCAGGTTCATTTCCACGGGAGACCCTTTAGGGAAAATCTTGTGAGCTTTGGGAGGAGAAAATCATTTACTATCTTTCAAATAAATTTCAAGATAACATAATCCTGCCTAGCAACAGCCTAACGTTGGGGATGCTCCAGGAAAATTAAAAGCAGACCCTGCTAGTAACGGCTCACAGACAAAGACATGTGACACATGTGGCACAGTGGGTATATCCCACTGTCTTAACATCCGAACTGTGTTAGTTCGAGCCCCGCGCTGGTGTGAGCAGCCAGCCTGTTGTCCCCAGCTCATCGTCCACGCAGCGATTCGAAAGCTTCGGCGAGTAGATAAAATGGGAACCACTCCTTAGAGAGGGTGGGCACGCCAATCTCCCTTATGGGAGGGTGTTAGCTGACGGTCGGGACTTCCTGGTTGAGGTTCGGAAAAGGCGGGGGGGGGGGAATTTCTCGGCCACGAAAAATCCCTGCAGTGGATGTTCCGGCCAGGCGGTGGCAGTGTGGCGATTGACATACGGGTCCTGAAGCCTGGTCGACAAGCAGCCGGGCGGAAAACGACGGAGCCGAACCAGAAGACGTCTACACCGGGCAGTGACGGCGTGTGCAATTAAATGAATATATGTTGTCTTCCCTATCCCCTACGAACATTGTTGGGTTTTTTTGTTTTTGTTTTTTAATTTTTATTTATATTTTACAAAACATATAATACATACATTAGTACTTCTGTACACATAATCTGAAGGAGTCATGATCAATTTTTTTTCCTTTATCCATTTATATATCTCTGCCCATCTTTCTTGAAATACCTTATCATCTTTCCCTTGCAAAATTACTGATAATTTGTCCATTTTTGCGACTTCCAATAGCTTCATAGCTGGTTCCTTTCTCTTAGGAATCTTTTCTTGTTTCCAATATTTAGCCCCTACGAACACTGTTAGTCCCTTGTCTATAATGAGTAACTGTACATCGCTTTGAGCCCACTGGGGAAGGCAATTAATAAATGGAAAGTATTATTATTATTATTACCTCCAGGATACGGAGTGGTGGTGGGGAAAGCGCCCTCCAGCCACAGCTGGCCTTTGGCGACCCCACAGGGCTTTCAGGAAAGACGTGGCCTGCCACTGCCTGTGCCTTGATGGCACACCTGAACTCCCTTGGAGGGCTACCATCCAGGTACTAACCAGGGCTGAGCCTGCATCGCTTCCAAGGTCTAGCTGAGATCACGCTAGCCTGGGCCAGCCCAGCCAGGAAACATAAACAATTATTATCTGGCCTCCACTATCCCCATAGCCAGCCCCACAGTTAGAGGCGATTTTATTGAATTTTATTTTATGACTAAAGGACGTTTTCGTTATTGTACAAAATTTAAGGCAAAAAAGGATCCCCTTTAAAAATAATCACATACTGCAGATAATAAAACAGCAAAAACATATTAAAAACCAAACATAAAAGTAATAAACGTGACAACAAAACATAATTACTGTAAGGTAAGACTTGTCTTTGCTTTTATCTTTGGTTTTTTGATGAAAAAAAGAACCAACCCGAGCCCTGCCATCCCTCGTGGAGGCCGTGTCGGGCTGGGCACTGGAACACTGTAGACTGATTGGCATCTGGATGGGGGCGGATTGGTAGTGATGTTGCTGTTGGACCTGTCAGTGGCGTTTGACATAGTCGACCATCAGTTACTGATCCACCGCCTCGCCGACACTGGAGTCCAGGGGCCTGCCTTGCAATGGCTGGCTTCCTTCCTTCAGGGTCGGGGACAAAGGGTGGCGCTAGGGGAGCAGCTATCCCAAAGGGACCCACTGATTTGTGGAGTGCCCCAAGGGGCAGTGCTGACCTCAATGTTATTTAACATCTACATGCACCCCCTAGCCCAGATTGCCTGGAGGCATGGGCTGGGATGTCACCAGTATGCGGATGACACCCAACTCTATCTGTTGTTGGGCAGCCAGTCTGACTCTACCCCAGAAGATCTGGACTGGGTGTTGCAAGATGTGGCTGGTTGGCTCAGACTGAGCCAACTGAAATTGAATCCAGCGAAAACGGAGGTCCTGTACCTGAGCTAGGGCAGCCCAAGGGTAGGGATCCTACTTCTGACCTTCGATGAGGCGCCATTGGTGCCAGCACCAGAGGTTAGGAGCTTGGGAGTGCTCCTGGATGCCTCACTAACAATGGAGGCCCAAGTAGCAGCCACTGCCATAAGAAAATAAGAGATGCCAATGTTGGATCAGGCCAAAGGCCCATCCAGTCCAACACTCTGTATCACACAGTGGCCAGAAATACCAGGTGCCATCAGGAGGTCCACCAGTGGGGCCAGGACATTAGAAGCCCTCCCACTGTTGACCCCCCCCCCAAGCACCAAGAAGACAGAGCATCACTTGCCCCAGAGCCCCTATCTATACCTTGTGGCTAATAGCCACTGATGGACCTCTGCTCCATATGCTTATATAATTCCCTTTTGAAGCCGTCCATGCTTGTAGCCGCCACTTCCTGTGGCAGTGAATTCCAATGCCAAATCAGCCTTTTACCACCTCTGGCTGATTAGGCAGTTGGTTCCCTTCCTTGAATACAACGACTTGGCAACAGGGATTCATGCGATAGTCACCTCGAGATTGGACTACTGCAATGCTCTCTACATGGGGCTGCCCTTGGCGCAACTCCGGAGGCTGCAGCTGGTGCAAAACGCGACGGCCAGGCTGTTGATGGGTCTCCCTATGCGAGACCACATCCAGCCTGTGCTGAAGGCATTGCACTGGCTGCCAATAGCATACCGGATTCGCTTCAAGGTGCTGTTTTTGACCTTTAAAGCCCTTTATGGTCAGGGACCTGCCTACCCGAGGGACCGCCTTTCCCCACATGTTCCCCAGAGAGCACTGCGGTCCGGGTCGCAAAATCGTCTGGCCCCCCCTGGTCTCAAGGACCCCAGGGGCCCTGGTCCTTGGCTTACCACCAACAGCCTTTGCTGTTGCCTAAATATAGAGACCAACCACCAATATACATCATCTGATTACAACACTAGTATTGGTTCTGCCTTCTGTAAGCACTGTTATAAGTACCTGGTCACTTACTAGCACTTTATGATAACGTAGAGTTTTATTATTTGTTTTAAGACTGTATATAATTTGTTACCTATATGTTTAATCTCTTTGTAAGCCGCCCTGAGCCCGCTCCAGCGGGGAGGGTGGGGTATAAATTGAATAAATAAATAAATAAAGTTATTCACAAACTCATTTGTTTCTCAACAGTCTTCTGCACTCCATCCACAAGCATTCCCCCCCCTTGCCCTCTTCTTCCATCGCTTTCTCAACTCCTTCTAGCATGAGCTGTGCCATGTTGAATCCCACAATATCCATCACCTCTATTTTCATTGTCTCATGTTTTAAGAGATTAATTGTGTTTCTATACTTTGTGGAAGATTTCACCGAATCACTTTTACTCTTAGGAAAATGGAAAAACACAAACTGCATTCACAAAAATCAAAGAAATACTGACTTTACTGACCATTTTAAAAAAAAAAAAACACTGACAAATTACTGACCAAGATGAAAAAACTGACTTTTACTGATTTTACTGACCCTTTTCCACCCCTGTAACTGGATACATTGCAAGACGATCCATTTCCAGTAAGCTTCCCCCCCCCCGCCCAACTCATGTGCTGGAAAGGCCAGCACCCCCACGCTTGGCTGCCCTACAAACCTAGCAATGGCAACTCTGCCTCCCAAGGAGCAGGATGCTTACAAGAGCAGCCAAGCTCAGCGAGTGGGCGTCAAGTGCCAGCCTTCTGAATCCCACGGCCTTGCTCGGGTCTTGCAGATGGAGGGCCTTTGTGGCTTCGGGGCCAATCTGTTGCGCACGTTGGGCCTGCCTCTTCTCCTGCTGCCTCCCAACTTTTCCTAGCATGATTGTCTTTTCCTGTGACTCTTGTCTCCTCATATGGGACCAAAAGTCAAGCTTTACAAACATTTTTTAAAAAATCAAATCCATTTTTGGAATGATGCCACTGAACTAGCTCTACCTGCTGAAGGCACTGGGATTCTCTCCCATTCTTTTGGGTCTCATTCTCGCTGTGCGGGCATCCTCCTTTCTGTCCCCGTCCTCGTATCGCCTTTCTTCTTTTATTTTAGAAATGTCACTCATGGGGATTACAGGGAGAGGCCCTCCAGACCACCCCATCAATCAAAGAAGCTCACCTGGTGGGTACACGAGAGACAGGGCCTTTTCAGTGGTAGCCCCACAATTACAAAACAGCCTCCCCAGGGAGGTGCGCCCCTTGCCTCCCCACTGTCAATTGTTAGGAGGCAGCTGAAGATGGTTTTATTTTAGAACTGTGTTTGATTAAAGCAATCCTAAACTGTGATTTTAAATTTTGGTTTTAATGCTTTTTATATTTTTTTTAATCTGTGTTGTAAGCCACCCGGAGCTCCATCAGGACGAAACACAGGTAATAAATATTTTAAATAAATAAATGAGGTCAACTGTAAGGTAAAGGTAAAGGTAAAGGTTTCCCTTGCTCGAAAGCCAGTCGAATCCGACTCTAGGGTTGCGGTGCTCATCTCCGTTTCAAAGCCGAAGAGCCAGCGCTGTCCGAAGACGTTTCCGTGGTCATGTGGCCGGCATGACTAAACACCAAGGCGCACGGAACGCTGTTACTTTCTACTATGTACTAGTACTACTGCACTACTATGTAAAAAGGCAGCTGAAGAGAAGTGGCTTCGGCATTTAAACATTTGCTACGCGCGTGACAGTTCATGTTGCAATGGGCAAGAGGGAAGCTGCTAACAAACGACTACAATTCTAGTCACTTCATTCATTAACACAATTTTATATTTCCACGATACAAAAACAGGCTTTAGACTCACCTCAGCCTCTGTTTGTAGTACTCTACGTCGCCATCGTCTTTGCATCGCTTTATGCTGCGCTTTCTGACAGAATCTTCTTCCTCTTCGTCGGAGCTTGGGGAAAAGTCATCCTCCTCGGGTTCTTCCGGAAACTCTGTCAGTGACGGATTTGTCCTTCTCCGCAGCGGAGGGTTCACTTGGTAGTCATCGGCGTCATCACGGACATGAAGCAGTTCATCCTCGGGGCCGGAAAGCTCTTCCTCACGGGCACATTCAGACTCTTCACTCTCCTCGGGCGGACCCGCTCCCTGTCTCTCCTGGGCCCTCGGAAGTCTGCCCTTGGACTGAATGTGGAGGACGTGGTTCTGCAGCTTCCTCATGTGCTTCTGCAGACAACCGTCTGTTTTGGACCGGCGCTTCCCCTTGTCCCCTTTGCCTTTGATGCCACGCCCTGGAGTTCTGGCTGGACCGTTCTCTGAACTCGCTTTCCGCTTGGCTCCCTTACGAACGGACGGCCTCTTCCTTTCAAAGGAGAGCTTGGCTTGATCCGCCAAATACTTGTCAAAGTCAGACGATTCATTGAGCATGACCCGGCGGGGCTTCTTCTCTTCCTTCTGGGGTATTTTTGTTCCAAAAGGAGTCATCTGACCAGTACGAATAAGTGCCTCCCACTCCGTTTCCTGCACTGGTGTAAGCATACTGCCAAGGGACGAGGGGCCAGCTTCTAAAAGAGGAGCCAGGAAAAAAAACCCAACAGATTTAGCCTTTTGTCACAAACAGCTTCAGAGGTGGAGAAAATCCATTTTAAAAAGGCTAAAAACCGGTTTTATTTTCATGCAGGAAAAGTGTTGTCTCTGACATTCTGAAGTTCCCTGTCACTCAAAGGAACAGTTTTGTTTTAAGCATATTGCATGAACAAATGTAAGGACTGCATGTTCAAAAGTCAGTCCATTCACATAGCAGGTGGACCAATACAGAGAAGTTGAGAAAACCAGAGAGGACAACAGGAAATGAAAAGCAATTTCTGAATCTGAGACAGAATCTGGGGGCATAAAAGCAAGGAGACGGGGGCCGCAGCAGGAACAGGAGAACAGACAACAACTTCGCTAACTAGGCACAACATGGTGGAAAGCGATGCCTCCAAAACAATAAGGCACAGGTTCAAGGTCTACTCCCATCCTCTGCTGCCACGCCTTCTCCTGAAACCCAACCAAAACTGGCAGGCAAACACAGGCTTATAACGACAAACATGCAACAGAAAAATGGTGTGCGGGAGGAAGGTCACAGCAGATGGAGCAACAGCTCAACTCACCAGGCAAAGGAATCAAACCTCAGATCTCCCAGAGGAATTTCACATTACCCTTTTTAACCCGTTTTGAAGGCGTTTTTGATCTGTCGTGGAGTAAAACGGTATAGGGCTGCCATTTCACACATGGCTTTCCCCTTCTGGTAAAGAGCTGGATCTGAAGCGGTTTGCCATTTCAGACTGCACCGCTTTTTCCCCGCCATTTTTCACCCGTGCGGGCGATCTCTAGCTTTTTTTTTTTTTTGAACGTTTGGTTTAGAGCGCTATAGTGCTATAACACAACACTCCCGGCATTCCAATGGAGTTGATATAATGCTGTTGTGTAATAGCGTTATACTGTTATAGCGCTATAAAGCAGACATTCAAAAAAAAAAAAAGCCAGAGATCGCCCGCATGGGTGAAAAATGGTGGGAAAAAGCGCATTGGAACCGGGAGAGGAAACTGAAGACTACTTGGATGTGGTTGACAAGTAAAACGCTTCAGCCCCGTTTCCTAAAGGGGACAGTAGCGTTTGTGTGTGAAATTACAAATATATTCTGGTAGGGAACTGGTTCTAAAACGGTTCTGTCTCAAATGACAGACCAGAAACCGTTTGGGAACCGTTCCTCTTCCAGATTATATCGTCTGTCTGAAATTCCTCCCAGTCAGGACAAGCCCATCTCAAGCAGGGAAAGCGCTCTCAGTCAAACCTCTGGCATCCTCCCACAGGCCTGGCTCGTGACAGCGTTTCTCCCCCTCCCCAGCAAGTAGATAGGTCCCTTGCGACCCTGCCAGCTTTGGGAGACACCCAGGAGGTTTTGATCCCTGAGGAGGTTTCGATCCCTGGCACGTTGCTCCAAGTGGAGACTAGAAAGAGGATTTTTAGATAAGAACGTGGGGAGCAATTGCAAGGCAGAGGGAGCGGCTCTGTACCACAGTCACCCAAAATTTCCCCACCCCTCCGTGGGCTGTGTGTCCTCATTTCATGTGTATTCTCTGCAGTGGCTCCCACCTCACAGAACTGGCCTGGCTGACGTCGGGAAGACCCTCCACCTGGGCCAGTGTCAGCATCCCGAGGTGGGGCAGCTGCCGGAGCCTGGGCGCCCAAATCATTGCCCTACCACCTCCTCCTCCCCGGCCCGCACGCCTGCAAGGGCTTTGCCACCTACATTTCTGGTTCCACATCCTGCCCGGCACTGCTATTGTGGCACTCCCAGCTGCGTGGACGACCCTGTATGACTGGAGAAATGGCATGCGGAACGCGTGAGCAGAGGGAGTGGGTGGGCTTGCAAATGGATGTGGGAAAGACGCACAGGCAGGGGGACACATGAGTGGATGGGTGGGTGGCATGAGCGGGGGCTCCTGGACACTCTCTGCCCCGGGCCTCCCAAATCTGGCAACTGGCCTGACCTCCACACTTACATCAATGTGCAAAACAGTCATGTCCAAGAAAGCATTTTGGTAAAGGGATTACATCTGTAGTATACTGGAACAGCACCAATGATTGCTTTGTAAGGGAGAGGTTTGTAGTCTTATCACAAGGTTTTCTATATGTAGAACCTTCCTTTTAACTGAAACCTGCTTTGTGCATTTTGTATTTCACACCCCAGACAGTCCCACCCCCTTTTTGTTTGTATTGTTGAACTATTCTGCAATCCCAGCCTTATTGCACAGTTCACTGAATACACTGATGCCTGATTGTTTCAGATTCCGTAATCCGCCCTGAATCTCAGCAAGAATTAAAACAGAATAAATACAGATACAGCCGTTGGTGGCCGACTGGGGGTTCATTTCCAACTGAACTGTGGGAAAGGATGGGTCAACAGTGGGAGGGCTTCTAATGTCCTGGCCCCACTGGTGGACCTCCTGATGGCACCTGGTATTTCTGGCCACTGTGTGACACAGAGTGTTGGACTGGATAGGCCTTTGGCCTGATGCAACATTGGCATCTCTTATGTTCTTATGTTCTTAAAGGGAGGCGGCACTGCAAAGTACTATCCACAACACACTGCTGTTCTCGTTTGTATGGCATAGAGCATTTCTTAGCATTATACATATTAAAAAACCTGAAACTGTCGATGGATAGCATTTCACTCCAAGATGTAATTCAGTCGTGGTGTTTGTCAATGTAAACACTTCCTTGCCGCTAATCTGATTAACACTTCCAATTTATTAAGAACAATGCTCTAGCGATTCTAGCAAACATCAGGAACTGAGCAGAGATTTATTTTCCTTCTTGAAGATTCCCACAAGGATACTCAGATGAGCAATTTCGCAGGTGCACAAGATTAAAGCAATCCTAAATTCCTCTGTAAAAAAGCAACCCACTGAACTTCATTAATTCACACAAACTTGAAAGAAAGGTATTCAAAGATCACTCCAGTATTATTCTGAAACCAGGCGCAAGGCCCGTTGCGGGAAGAGAGGCAACGAGCCCTAGATAGAGGCTGCCGGAGGGGGGCCCCCACGCACTGGCAAAGGAGAGCACGGCGGCTCCCTGGCGCCCAGGCTCGCGCCTCCCCCTGCCGCGCGCTGGAGGCGGCGGGGCAATCCAGCCGGCCTCGTCCCTCCTCTGTCGGCGC
>NW_015160251.1:444779-464922 GCF_001447785.1 Gekko japonicus
CCTCTGAGTGGCTTCTCCTGGGCAGCTGCCTGGGTGGAAGGGCAGGAGAACCGGGGGGGGGGAGGGCCTGAAAGGGCTCCCTGAGCCCCTGCTGGCTCGATGGCCTCGGTGGCTGGGCCAGGATGGGGTGAGGGGGCTCTGGCTGGCCTCTCCTGCCCAGCCGCCTTGGCGGGAGGGCCGCAAAGGGCTGCCCGGCCCCTTCTCAGCTTGCTTGCCTCAGCGTGCGGGCGAGGAGGGGGCGGGGGTCTCTGGGCAGCCGCTCCCACTCGGCCACCTCGGAGGTCTTTCCCCGCGCCGGGCGAGGGAAGCGGGGCCGGCTGAGGGAACCCCCCATCCCTGAAGAAGGGCGCGCAGCTACCCCGGCCCAGGCCGCGCCAAGCGTGGGAAGCGCGACACGGCTGCCTTGCCACCTCTCGCCCACCACAGCCTCGTCCGTCTCTCCACTGGCTGCTCGCCACCCATTCCAGGCTGCTCATCCCTCCCCCCCCAGCCAATGGCATGCCAGTTGCCCCGAGCGGCAGCTGACGGGCAAATGGCTGAGGGAGCGCATTTTTTCTCGCCACCCCATGGGACGGTGGCCACCCCAAAACACAATTATTATAAGGAGAGATGGTTAGAATGAGCTGTTTTTCTCATTCCTCACCTTCAATTTCCTCCCATTCAGCATCGTTTGTTCCATCGGGAGTCTTTTTCCCAAGGACAGCTTCAAGGTGCCTTTGCTTTGCTCTGATCTTTTTCAACTGCTGCTCCTGGAATAACGAGAAAACACAAGATTAAAACCGAGCCTCAATCTTCCTATGCTCAAAAAACAAAAACGGACATAATGGGAAGACTTTTGTTGTTCATTGTTCAGTAGCACAGTCGAGTCCGACTCTTCGCGACCCCATGGACCAGATGACACCAGGCCTTCCTGTCTTCCGCCGTCCTCTGAAGTTTGCTCAGTTTCATGTTCGTTGCATCAATGACACTGTCCAACCACCTCATCCTTTGCCGTCCCCGTCTTCTTTGACCTTCAATCTTCCCCAGCATCAGGGCCTTCTTCTCCAGGGAGTGCTCCCTTCTCATTGGGTGGCCAAAGTATTTGAGCTTCAGTTTCATTATCTGGCCTTCCAGGGAACAGTCAGGGTTGATTTCTTTTAGGATGGACTGATTTGATCTTCTTGCAGTCCAAGGGACTCTCAAGAATGGGAAGACTAGCGGTTCATAAATGACTTATGATTTTGCTTGTCTCATACAACAGTACTCGCATCGTTTTCTATGCAGTGACACGACACCTCACCCTGCAGGTATGTTAAAACGAATGCATTCAGGATGCTTAATTTGCACTCTGCCAGTGTTCAGAGGTTAACCTAGGACAGCATTCCCAGTTGGCAAAAGACTGTAGATAGCTATTTTCAGTCTGAGTGGTGACGAACGCAATGATTAACAAACAATAACCAACAAAGCAATAGGCTTGTCTACAATATAGGCAAAAAAGTCACAGTGAACTCCCTGGGAAAAGGCCCTGCTATTTCCCCATCAGCTAGAAGGGAAAAGTGCTGAAAGGAGGGAAATGTCCTTGGTTTAGGCAAAAGGAATTCCGTAAGAGGCCAAACTTTGGGGAGGTAGATTCAAGAACATGACCTAAGAAGTATAATGCCGAACTTCCATAGGTTTATTCACCCCATTTAGATGCTTGCCTTTCTCCTGAGCTTCCGTATTAAAATAATATCACAGACGTTGAAAAAGCCAGTTCTATGACTGAGGGTCTCGGCTAACCAAACATACCATTCTTTCAAGATGGGGGACATCACGTAAGTATTAAGGACCTGACTGCTAGAAGAGCATGTTGAGAATCACTCTGGAGGAGAAGGGAAAGAACTGGAGAGAGAGCCCTCCCGACGCCTTGCATGCCCTGGCCTCTGCACCCTGCTTTGCGCTCAAGACCAGAACCACAGAGGATAAAAACCACACATGATCAATGTTCCCTCTAAGCTGTGGAGTCTTGAGAGCAAAAATTCTACCTTGTGAGCCACTGGCATTAAAGTTGTGAGCGAGTGATTTGGCTTCTGCATGAATTAGCTTGCTCTGGAGTCATCCTTCCTGAGCTGAGATGAAAATATGTGAGCCGGAGGCTAAAAAACTGTGAGCTGGCTCACACTAACTCAGCTTAGAGGGAACACTGCACATGATCTTGGGGAAACAGTTCACTGGTCTGGACTCTTTGGGAGAAAACGTTTGCAAAAGCACTTTCTGATTGTTTAGTCCCAAAGACCCCTTGAAAACTGGACTAACAAGGAGACTGTCCGCTGTCAGCATCCATCTGCCCGTTGTTGGTCCTGCCAGCTTTTAAGTGTGTTGGGCTCACCTACTCTTGCCAGGGAGCTGTAACCACTAGAGACACCTTGTAAGTTTGGGCCAGTCCGGAGCTGCCCATCAAGATCTCCGACAGTGCTCCAAGCGGCGACAGGATACCAAGGAAGCTGCGGGACCTGACAGGGCTACATGCCCTACATGCACTCAGCATTACAAAAGATGGAGACTGAAATCAGGTAACTTGAAGACTGTTCTGCCTACCACTCAATTCATTATAAGACTTGCAACAAAAAGGAACTGTTCCTTTTTACAGGTTTGTGTACACCATTCAGGTTCATCCCATTTTGCCAGTTCATTAACAGTTGGGAATGACCCACACCCACTTTTGCGTGGCTCATTTACTCTTTGACCAGATCCCGTTTTTACATTTGTTCTATAACATACTTTGTCTTAAGAAACTGATCTTTCTTTATAATCCCCCCCCCCCCATACAGACACACACTGGTTGTAGCTCTGGGTAGACGTTTCTCTGCCCATTTAATGTTAAGACTTCATGCATCTGATGAAGTAGGCTCTGACTCATGGAAACATATGCCTCAGTAAGCTCTTTAAGGTGCCACAAGACCAGTGATGAGAATTTTCTGGAAAAATATGAGTCAAAGCTTTCCAGGAAAAAATCCCAATGCCCTACAGAGCTTGACTTGGTTTAGTATATTTATATTTGTAATTACACTGAATAAATAAATTTTTCAAAGTCTCTCATATTAATTTTATATCCCAATCTCAACAAATATTTGAACTGAAATATATTATTAGGAAAAAAAACCAATCACGTGTGGTTTAAATGCTATATTCAAAGCTTTATGTGGACACTAAAGACAACATAGCACAGACTTCCCCTTACACTGTATGATGGAAAGATTATGGCTCTGAAAATTGTTTTTAGCAGACCTCCGAAACTGTACATCTGTTTCTACAGACGAGTCCGCTCTCATCCACGGAGGCCACTGGGGTACCTCAGTTTCACTACCACTCTTCATAGCATCACTTACATGCCTTGTCAGTTCCATATCATGCTGGGAATTACAAAGCCCTTCTCCCATATGGGAAAAGACATACAAGAAGATTGTAGCCTCTGTTCTGATTTGACCAGCGCAGCCAATCAGGTGAATTCATAACTATACTTTAATAGGACTCTCTCATATGTACTTGTGGTTTTATTCTCCCTCCCATTTGCAAACCAATAAAGCATACAGGTGCTGTCACACAAGTCTGAGGGGTAATCACCGGGGGCAGGAGGCAGACTACAATTTCAAAACGGCCATGCTGACCAGTGTTCCCTCTAAGCTGAGTTAGTGTGAGCCAGCTCACAGTTTTTTAGCCTCCGGCTCACACATTTTTGTCTTAGCTCCGGAAAGGACGGTGCGGCTCCAGAGCAAACTAATTTACGCAGTAGCCAAATCACTCACTCACAGCTTTAATGCCAGGAGCTCACAAAGCAGAATTTTTGCTCACAAGACCCCACAGTTTAGAGGGAACATTGATCCTGACCTTATATTGTATGGGAAGTGACACCCACCGTTAATTTCTTGAAACAATGAACATTAAGAAAAGAAAAACTTGTATACAGTGATTGTGCGAGAATACAGAGGTGGAGGAAACCTCTCAGATATGCGGAGTTCTAGCAAAGAGCATCACAAAGACCAAAGGGAGCTGAGTTCCATCAGGGTGTTGAATCCCAATTCTCTTCCCTCCACCAAACACATACAATGTGCAAAGTCAGCTTCTCACTTGGCCTTCTGTTCGATCTCAGTCCTCTTAACCACATCCAGATCCCAACCTCTTCTAAACATTCCATAAAGGACAAAGACTGCAGAGACCATATGCAAAGGACAGAGAGGTGGAGGCTTCTTCACTGTACCGAGGGCAAACTGTGACAAACACCTTGTGGCCTTGCGTGGAGAGAAGACGAAGGGAGAAAGCCTACAAGCACTCTACTGGGAACATCCAAAAAGGCAATCTGAACAACAGGAATGAGCGGAGCCACTTAAGAGGAGCCCCCTGAAAACCTAACATGCCACAGTTGGAGGTGTAATTAGCATCCTGTGATCAATAGTATCAAAGGCCACGGAAACAACTGCAGAATCGATAGGGTGGAAGCACCCTTTCAAACTCAATCACTGACTGAGGATACCAAGCAGAGTCACAAAGATATTTCCAGGAGGAAAGGGTTGCAGGAAAGGGTGCAGCCTGAGAGGGTCTAGAAGTCGCTCGATGGAGGGTCAAAACGTATCTGTTCTCTCTCAAATGAAAGACTGTCAACTGAGTTATCAAAGAATCCACATTCATGGTTGGAACGGAGAAGAAGAAGGAGGAGGAGGAGGAGGAGGAGGAGGAGATTGGATTTATACCCCGCCCTTCACTACCCAAAGGTGTCTCAGAGCGGCTTACAAACTCCTTTCCCTTCCCCACCCCCACAACAGACACCCTGTGAGGTAGGTGGGGCTGAGAGAGCTCTGACAGAAACTGCTCTTTTTCAAGAACAGCTCTTATCAAAGGTACAGCTTGCCCAAGGCCATCCAGCCAGGTGCAAGTGGAGGAGTGGGGAATCAAACCCAGCTCTCCCAGATTAGAGTCCGCGCACTTAACCACTGCACCAAACTGGCTCTGTACGGAGTAAGGGCCAAGCAACTCCAGATGAACCCTCACTTCCAAGAATTAAGGAACCAACCACTTTTTACCGGCTTCTGCCATCTTATAGGGATCACAGGTGGTGCTTTCATAACTCAGGCCATGGGGAGAGAGATGATGTATCTTCTGGACCTAAGGGGGCCCCAAGCTTGCTGAGTCTGCGGGGACTTATGGCGCTTTAGGAAAGGGTAACAGGCGCCATCACAAAAGCCGCTGCTACGGAAGGAGTCTAACCCGCCACCTCCCATACTTTTTAACCACTTTAACGGAATGAAGTGGCAGGAGAGGGGTAGACAATTTCAGTTTGGGCAGAAGGCCAAGAAAACTTTGAGGGAGTCGTGAGACGGCCCAAGCTTACTTCTGCTTCTTCGGCTGAAATAAATGGTGGTGATCAGGAGGAGCCAATACTGAGGGGCTCCTAAGCCTGTGAACAACTGACCGTACGTGACGCGTTCATGAGCGAGGGCATTCCGGATGCCGCAGGGGCTGGGAAGCGGGGCTGCTTTCCCGACTGAAATTGGCAGGATACAAATCCTCACGCTTCTCTTTTGCCCATCTCTTCTGCTGTTTAGCTTCACATCTTGTCATGCAAGACTGAGACTGGGAACAGCTGCCACGAAAGAGTTAGGAAAAAAAGTCTTGAGTGCGAGGATGTGCCACTGGCGACCAAGAGCAAGCTAATTCATGCCTTGGTATTCCCCATTCCTACGTACAGGTGTGAAAGTGGGACAATGAAGAAAGCGAGCAGGAAGAAAGTGGATTCCTTTGATATGTGGTGTTGGAGGAGAGCTTTCAGGATCCTGTGGACCACCAAAATGACAAAACAAGGGAGGTCTAGAACAAATCGAGCATGAACTCTCCCTTACGCTCAATGCTGGAAACAGGAAAAAAAACTCCCGAAATCGGGGAGCGGATAAAAAAATTACTTTTTATGGTTGAAATGGACAAAATAACAAGAAAGCTTAAAAATCTGGAAGCAGAAGAATTTTCTGCAGATTGGAAGGACTTTAAAGAATATCTAGAGAAATACTGGGATGTAAAGAACAACTTACTTTGCTTTGAAAATTATTGAAAAGAGATTGACTTTAAGAGAAGTTTAAATGTATAAGAATATTAGTTAAAGGACATGTTACCTATAGATTTTGATTAACGAGTAAAGGAGACAAGAGGGGAATACAAGATATGGGCTGGAGGTTGGAGCACTGTGGGAAGTCAGAAGGGGTGGGGAAATAGGAGAAAAGGATATATATGATATTTAGTAATGTGATATATGTTTGACCTATTAATATATCCTAATAAAATTGTGGGTTTTTTTTAAAAAAAAGCATGACCTCTCCCTAAAAGCAATAATAACTAAGGTGAGGCTATCGTACTCTGGTCACTTTATGAGAAGACACGAGTCAGTGGAAAAGACAATCGTCCTAGGTAAAGTTGAAGGCGGCAGGAGAAGAGGAAGACCAAACATGAGATGGGTTGACTCCATCAAGGAAGCTTGCGGAGAGGGCGGGGTATAAATTTGATAAATAAATAATAAATATAAATAAATAAAGGCCCTCAGTCTGCATCACCTGAGCAAGGCTGTTCATGACAGGACGTTTTCGATGTCACTAATTTGTAGGGCTGCGTAAGTCAGAAGCAACTTGACGGCATTAAACATGCACATATGCATGGGACCCTGAGCAGACAATCCCAGCACATAATTATAGCTGGGCGGGCGGGCGGGCGGGCAAGGGGCGGTGGCTCACTGCCTAAGTGCAAATGAACTCCATCATAAGATGCAATACCTGACACTCAAATATTTATCTAAAACATAAACCAAATTAGTGACACCATTGTAACAAGAGGCCAGCAGAAGGGAATATTACTAATAGGCGGCAAGCAGAGAAAGCATGCAGCCCTGCAGGTTTCAAGGAAAACTAGGAAAAAATGTTTCAGGCAAAAATGTGAAAAACTTGCAGTGGGGTGCTATTTACTTTTTTTAATCTAAAAGTAGCAGTAATTAATGAAATCAAACCATTTCAAGGAAAAAAAAGGGGGGGGGGATTAATAGGTTGCCAAATAACCCTGCCTGAGCAGCCATGGTCACTTTCAATGCTCTGAGGAAGCATCGTCCCCTTCCAGTCCAAATGACCGCTGATCTATGAAGCTGCTCTTACACATTTCTTTGAAGACAATTTATTAAAATATTTGCATAGAAAGTGCTTCAGTTTTCTTCCTGACCCCTTCTGCACTGCCATCCTCGCTCTTCTAAAGAGCCTTGCTTTTCGTTGTCATCACCCCTGTTCAGTCTCTGCTTTGTCACCATTCACACTCCTTCTCTTCTTTCCGTTTCTGAACATTCCTGTCATTCACCCCTACTCTACACTCACTCTCCAGCCAGCTTCTAGATATGTGAAAGGGGAGGGATGGATGGAGGGTTTGTTGTGCTGGTGCTGGGACGGGGACTCAAGAGTGGGGGGCAAGACAAGCTCCAGCTGCCTTCAGGAAAGACTGGGCCGCTGATGCAGTTTAAGAGGTTGTGGGAACCTGACCTCACAGCTTGGCTCTGACCCTCCTTTCCAGCAGTGATTTATACCCCACAGCAAAGAACATGGTATTTCTTCACAACATCATTACCTTTCCCCCTAAAAGTTAGAACTCCACCTCCCATTTGACGTTCTTCAACCCCAATGGCGGAGTGCTGGAGCCAGAAAGTTCTTGCTGCATACTAAAGCAAACTGTGGGATACAGTGTGTACAAGGGCACACAGGCACAACAACACACACTTGTGTGATCACATGGACTATGCACATGTATCAGGAATGGGGAAATGTGTACACGGCATGGATATCGGAGGAAGTGCCACAACGCAGAACAAGGGTGCGTAACTTCCAAGGAGCTCCCAACACTGGCTGCTTCCCCGTGCTGGTGGGGGTACAACGTCCCGTCCAGTCACAGCCAACCTGTGACCACCCCAGAGGGTTTTCAAGCCAAGGCCAGAACAGAGTAGGGTTGCCAGCTCTGGGCTGGGGAGGGGGCTCAGCAGATGTAAAATTTCCAGAAATTTTGAAGCTCGGAAAAAAACCCAGTTTTTTTCCAGTGGAAACGGAAATTTTCGGGAAAATGGGGGGGGAAATGCTACATTAGCACTTCTTTTTTCTTTTCCAGATTGAAAGTCATTCTGTTACTTTAGGAACATAAAATATGACTATGGACATTTTTACTTGGCATGAAATTATCACAACTAGCCTATTAAAATATAGTGTATCCAAACAATTATTACAAACAGAATACCCAGCCACATGCAAGAACAAAACTGAACCCTTTTTCTTTTCTTGTGACAACAGCCCCTCCTAAAGGAAGAAATGCATCTTGTTCTTGCATTGGAGAGTTCAGTTTGTAACCTAGGACTTGCTTGTCCTCAGTGCACAGAAATTAGATCAATCTGATACCATAGATATATATTTTAGAAATGATTTTGAAAATATTTGAACACCTTGTCTTAAAATATTTTATTCATCATGTTAAAATAAAACGTTCCATAATCAATTTTTTTCCCTTTCTTTTTTCATTTTTTCGGAAAAAAACAAAAAAGGCTTCAGGAAAAAAATGGGGGAAAATCGTTTTTTCCACGAATTATTCCGTTTTTTTCTGGGCCTTCACATCTCTAAGCAGGATACCATGACGCTCCAGAGTCCACCTCCTGAAGCAACCAGGGAACTGCTCTCTGTAGCCTGGAGATCAGCTGTAATCCTGGGAGATCTCCAGTCACCAACTGGTGGTTGGCAACCCCAGAACACAGTTGGTTAGACATGGCCTGCCTCTGCGTAGACTTCCTGGGTGGCCTCCCACACAAGGACGAACCGGGGGCCAACCCTGCTGAGCTTCCGAGATCTGATGAGATCAGGCTTGCCCGGGCCACCCAGGCCAAGGCAGGTCTGTCTGGGCCAGGCTTCCACATGGGGGCAGAAAAAGCCCCCCCCCCGAAGCTGCAGGAAGCAGGGTGAAGGTGCTTGACCACAATCGTCCCTCTACAGCGAAATGCCGGTGGCACCACCCCGCTGGGGAGAACAGCCGGGTGAAGGGCTTAAAGTGTGGGCAAAAAAGCAGAAGACCTTCACTCTGGTCCCTTCTCAGGGAGGGGTGAAGCTTCCTCATGGAAGCTCTGACGACAGCCACCACCCCCCACACACACACACGCTTTCTCCTTTCCGCTGGAGCAAGGGAGGTTTCTCCCTTTGCTCCAGCTTAAAAAGGCAAGCCCCACGAGCCACATGCGGATTCAGAGTGAGCGTGACATCTCGTGGAAACTACCCACAAAAGCAAGGGACACCCAGCTGGCCACCCCAGGCAAAATTCCCATCAGGAAGCAGCCAAGGACTATTCTTCCTTGACATGCATGTTAGACCCTATAATTACTTTTTATAGAACTTGTATAAACTTCTGTGCCCCCGTTCTTTCAGTGCTGCTTTGTGGTTAAATGCACAGAAATCCTCTAGATTTTATCAAGCTTTTCACCAGCCCTCATTTCTCTTCTCCTCAAGCCGGTCACCGCTCTCTGCATCACATCCACCTTCCCCTACTGCCAACCAGGGCTCCCTCTTTTTGGAACGCCACCTCAAGTAACTAATGAACTAGCACCTTATGATTTTATGATTTCATTGTGTTTGAAATGATTTTATGTGGCTTTATTTATTTATTTAATTTATTTATTTATCCATTCCACTTTTACCCCACCCTCCCCGCAAGCGGGCTCAGGGCGGCTTCCAAAACTGACAAGCAGTACTCAAACACAATAAAACATAAATACAAAGCATCAGTTAAAACACAAACAATCCATATAAAACATTCATTAGATGGCGATAAAACTAAAGTGCAGTTTAAAGACACATTCAACGGTGCCACCACGTTAGGTCATATTGGGTCGAAGTTCACACAGGGCGCTGCTGGTACGCCATCTCTCCTATCAGAACGCCTGCCTGAAAAGTTCTGTTTTCACAGTCCTGCGGAACTGTGACAAGTTCCACAGGGCTCTAATCTTGGCAGGTAGCTCGTTCCAATAGGACGGAGCTGCAAATGAAAAAGCCCTCATCCTGGTTACCATCAACCTGACTTCCTTAGGGCCAGGGAGGTCCAGGCGGTTTAGGGCCAGGGAGGTCCAGGCGGTTTTGGGATCCTGATCTCAGTATTGGGTATCGCGGGGAGGGCGGGGCACAAACTGAATAAATCAAATCAATAAGCTGTGGAGTCCTGTGAGCAATAATTCTACTTGGTGAGCGACTGGCATTGAAGTTGTGGCCAAGTGATTTGGCTACTGAGTAAATTACGTTTCCCCTGGAGCCCTCCTTCCTGAGCGAAGACAAAAATGTGCGAACCGAAGGTTAAAAACCTGTGAGTTAGCTCCCACTCCCTCAGCTTAGAGGGAACACTGCTGCCCACACTGTCCCCCTTCCTTTGTCCGCTCTTCAGTAAAATCTTCCGCGGCAGCTCCTACTCCTAAAGCCCATAAACACTGAACTTTCACCACCTTTACAAGAAGTGATGGTCACGTCCCATTACTGCCTTGCCTCAACCTCTACAGAGCTCTCACAAGCACAGATGCCCAAATTACCTGGATGGTTGAGCTCGCCAGCTGCACACAGCTTAACAGGACAGCCAAATGCAGCAGTAAAGAGCAAGAGTCCAAGAAGCACCTTCAAGACTAACACATTTTGTGGCAGGGGAGGAGCCGTATCTGAAAAAGTACCTGAAGAAATGAGCAGTGGCTCCCGAAAGCGCCTCCCCTGCCACCGATTTTGCTAGCCTTTAAGGTACTCCTTCCTGCCAACCTAGCAGTTCGAAAGCAAGTAGATAAATAGGTACCACTTCGGTGGGAAGGGAACAGCGTTCCGTGCGCCTTGGTGTTTAGTCATGCTGGCCACATGACCACGGAAACGTCTTCGGACAGCGCTGGCTCTTCGGCTTGGAAACGGAGATGAGCACCGCAACCCTAGAGTCGGACTCGACTGGCTTCTGAGCAAGGGAACCTTTACCTTTAAGGTGCTCCTGGCCTTTTGCTCTTTTCTACTGCTACAGACAGACTAACACGGCGACTCGTCTCGATCTAGCACAGTCAAAGGTTTGACAAACTTTTTGTTTAGACTTGTCTGGTTTTCAACTGCATAACCTGCTCTCTCTCTTCTCATAGCTTCCCGCTGTCTGCCACCACTCCCTTCCTATCTCTTCTGCTGTGAGTCTCGTCCGCTAAGTACACCAAGTGCATAAAACAATTTAAATTAGGGCGAAAAGGCAGACAAACAATTCAGATCAGGAAATCATGTGGGCGTGCATGTCCTTGCAATACTTTGCCACAGCTGCTCTATGTCAGAACCCACAGCTAACAACGAAGTACACGCATTCCAGGAACGGTTATACTTTTATTGCAAAGCTATAGATGCAGTAACACAGGCACTGTTAAGAATGGCCCCAGCCAGTAGAGCATAATAGGATATAGGGTATTCGTAGGCACACACACACCCCCATGGCATTGGCCAATTAGGCACCCTCCCGCGCGCGGAATAAGTCAGGCAACCGTTAGGTGGCTAAAGCTGAGAACTCAGAGTCTCTCACGGTACATAGGAGCTCTCCGGACAACACAACCTCCTCCTGCACATCTGTAGGGATAAGCGTTTCAGCAAAGGCAGAACAGCAGGGGTAGGAATGCAATAGCACTTAACAAGACACAGAATGAACTCCCCAACCCCCATGGCAGCATAGCTGACACTCTGTCTTCAACTGCACCAGTACTCGAGCCAATGCACTTAGAAGGGTGTAACTCCACTTAGGGCAACACCAGAAAAACTATTTTCTGCCCAAAGGGAGAAAAAGCACCAAAAGACACAGTCTCTCCATTCGGCATGCCCCCCCACACACACAACCGGGGACTCTTTCTTTTTGTTGCTGTTCTATTTCCCAAAGGCCCTATTTGGCAATGACACCCTTGGTCAATTTCAGGTTCTTAGGCTGGAAGCTCTAGTCCTCCAAACTAAGCTTCTTAGAAGCATTCGCCCAGTATACTGAAAATGAACTTCACCAAGGGTTAAGAAAGACACTAAGGAAGCCAGTCCTACTTAGCTCCAGGAAGGATGGTGCAGGCTGCAGATTTTCACCGTGCCCTTGGACGTTATTCTGTTTAACGTGATATCCTCTATGCGTACACACACAAAGAAAGTCAGTAACTTCGAATTACCTTGTTGTATTTCTGCCGCTTCACAGAATCTAGTTTTCTGTTAATATCTTTGCTGGTTGCAGCGTGAGGAGTGAGCTGTTCAATAATTGTACCGATTTGTTTCAGGGACGCCGTACATGACCTGAAACACAAACTCAGTCATCAGATACCCAGGCATCAATGAGAAGATTTAAGAGTTCGTCAAGTGTTCTGAACTGAAAAACATAGTCTTTTATTTCTAGCCCAGAAGCTGGTTCCCAAGTCCTTGAAAAACCAAAAGTGCATGAAACCAGCTAATTTTGTGGGTAGAATAACCAGAACTTCTTTATTACAGAAAGAAGAAAAACTAAAACTCTGTTGGTCTGCCACTGGACTCAAACTTTGTTCCACTAAAACTCTCATTTAACTCTAAATTATTTAATTTTACATTGATATTTATATCAGAACACTAAGTAATAAATTATTTAGGAAAATCTGCTTAGTAGGTTATAGTGGGTAGTACTATATGACTTAGCCAGGGTTAAAAACAATCAATACCTTAGTTTGTACTCAAGTAAAGCCCACTACCCCAGTGAGACCAGAGAAAGGTAAGAAGCTGAAGGTGAGTATATAACGGCTTAAATGAGATTCTGATCCAGCAGCCGATGGAAAATTTAAGGAAATAAGACAGCTGAGGGAGATATGAGTGCATTTGGATCGAAGAGGACTATCAGCCTCCCATATGGTTTTTACATAAAAGCACTGGAGAAATCTGCCCTACAGAGAGCCATGACAAACTTCCAACTGAGCAGGACTGCAGCCTGAATCTCCACAAATGACAGCCTGAATTTTCTACTCGCGAATCATACTGGAGAGTACAAGACACGCAAGCTGCCTCTTTGTTTCTGTGGAGGCACAATGTTTGGACAATGTCAGCAATGGAGAGCGAAGCTAGACATTAATTTGCAGGCTCTAATCTACAAATATCATCCTAGAGCAGATCCACTGGCGTTCCCAAGAATTCCCTAGCGTGGGATGTGTGGATTTCACCCTATGATTACCACACCTGAGACCAGTTGGTGAGAATGCTTGGATCCTGAGCTCCCACGTAAATAAGGCAGGGGACACCGACACGGCTTGAAATCAGTTCTGGAATATGTCGTCAGATGTAGATGAAGAATGTGCCATCAAGTTGTGACCCACTCAAGGCAAGAGACGAGCAGAGGTTGTTTGCCATTGCCTGCCTGCCTCTGAGAAGCAACCAACAATGGCCAAACCTGCATAGCTCCCAAGCCCTCATGAGCTTGGACCAAACTGGGCTGCTGGCTGAAACACGGGTCATATTTACCCACACCAAAAGAACTCATCGCCATCTAAATGCAGATGCTCTCTCTGTTAACAGCCAACCTGCCAGATATGGTTTCTAATTATTTATTTATTTAATTCAACGTGTAAAACAAAAAAAGGTCACGGCTCATTCAGCTTACCTGAGGTCATCCAGGACTGACTGGTAATCCTTTTCCGCTTCAGCAATACGAACCGCCTTGTTCGCTTCGTTTATTGCATCGTCCACCTGCTTGAGGACGCCTTGCTCCAGCACTTCCTGGTCGTACACATCAACGCCAAGGCCTCTGAGCTCCTCTGCCTGAGCGCACTGCCCCACAGGCTGGATCTGCTGCCGGTCAATATGCAGCAGAGCCGGTGCTTTCCTCGACACTCTGGAAGAAACTCCCGCAGACGATGTAGATGGCTCATCCTCAGGATCACAGTCCTCCCACCAAAGGTCCCTGGCATGACTGTCACCAGGAGATGAGTGGCTTCCTTGTCTGGACGTTGTTGCTTCCTCTGGACAGGAGTCATTTCTACCTGCTCCAGAACTTTGCTCCTGAGGACTGCCTTCTGACAGGGGCTTTTCAGAGGGCATCGCCTGCTCAAACATAAGGAAAGACTGCTAAGCATTCTCTCTGTGACTACAGCATAAAAGCCCTGCCCGGAGCTCCTCCGGTATCTTGTCTCACACAACTGCCAACCAGTTACTCTGAAAAGCCAAGGAACAGGACAGGGACTAGGGCCTTCCCCGATGATGCCTCCTAGCATGGATATTCAAAGGTTTGCTGCCACTGTACATGGAGACTCTCTTCAGTCACCACGGCCCGTTGCCACCAAAGGACTTCCTCACAACATGAGTGATTAAAAGGGGGGAAAATCCCCTTTGCTGGAGGGGATGTAAAGAAACAGGTAACTACATACATTGCTGGTTTCAATGCCTTATCGTAGCGTCCTTCTGGGACAAAATAATAGAGGAAATAAGGACTGTAACTGAGCATAGACAAAACCCCAGAAACACGAATCTCAGAGACGAAACTGCTCTCTCTCTAACACTTAAGAAAAGAATCAGCCTATTACTGTTTGCAGCTAAAACAGCAATTGCATCCACATGGAAGTCCCAAAACACTCTGAACGTAAACCTCTGGTACAAGAAACTATGGAATCTATACTTAATGGAAAAAACCACAGATATCTTTAAACAAATCAAACCCAAAGGAGAACACAATGATACTACATGTATATGGTCTCCTATCTTATCATACCTAACTACCCAAGATTCAATACCCGATGTAATAGGTACTCTTCGCCTTTTGTAGCATTTATAGCACAATACAGTTTGATATATAGTATGAACTGTACAGAAAGACTCCTCACCACAGTATAGATTAGATTGATTAAAGCACTTTTTGTATGTATAACGAAAATTATGTTAAATTATATGTATATGCCTATCTTGCATAACCCTGTTGTTAATGAGTTAATGAGAAAATTGAATAAAACCAGGGCTATTTTTGGGCAGGAGCTGTCCTTGAAAAAGAGCAGTTTCTGTCAAGAGCTCTCTAAGCCCCACCGATTCCACAGGGTGTCTGTTGTGGGGAGGGGAAGGGAGAGGAGTTTGTAAGCCACTCTGAGACTCCTTCAGGTAGTGAAGGGTGGGGTATAAATCCAATCTCCTCCTCCTCCTCCTCCTCTTCTTCTTCTCCTCCTCCTCCACTTGCACCTGGCTGGATGACCTTGAGCAAGCCCTAGTTCTGATAAGAGCTGTTTTCAAAAAAGAGCAGTTTCTGTCAAGAGCTCTCTCAGCCCCACCTATCTCACAGGGTGTCTGTTGTGGGGAGGGGAGGGAAGGGGAAGGGAAAGGAGTTTGTAAGCCGCTCTGAGACTCCTTCAGGTAGTGAAGCGCGGGGTCTAAATCCAATCTCTTCTCTTCTTCTTCTTCAGAGTTGGCCACGGCCACTACAGCCAAAACCTCTGTGAGCCTGGCTACAGAGGGAAGGCCTGGACTGACTTCCCTTCCCTTCAAGGAGGGGGGCTTGTTCGGGCTTCCTGCAGCTGCAGGGCACCCAGGCAAGCCAAGGGAAGTCATGGGGGTGCGGCCTAATAGGCTAATGAGTGGTGCTGGCATGGGGGTGTGGCCTAATAGGCTAATGGGTTTCTGCTTTTGGGTGTGGCCTATTATGCTAATGAGTTCCTGCTGGGCTTTTTCTACCCAAAAAGCCCTGAATAAAACTGATGGGGGGGGGGATGTGGGATTTGCTGCCAGAGGACGTAGTGATAGCCACAGGCACCTTTGAAAAGATATTTGCAGAGCCGGACAAAGTGCAGGAGGAGTCCACCAAGACAATCAGGAGCAGGAAAGGGGGAAGAGTCTGGGACTCCTCAGTTTAGATGACTGGGGGAGGTGGTGGGTGGTGGTGGTGGGCTGGACAGAGATGTACAGAATGACTGAAGGGAAGGCGGGAGCCGACAGAGAGAGCTTTCCCTTCCTCCCGCCCAAATACTAGCATTCAAGGGCCTCCGAAGGAGGAGGGAGAAAAGGGGATCGGCCCACAGCCGCCCCCCCCCCGGGGATCGAGACCCAAATACATTTTAATCCCGGTCAACGAGGGAACCTCCACGTCCAGGGGCAGTCTACCACCCTGACCCACCCCACAGCCAGGAGGCGGCCTCGGGCGGGCGGGGGAAGGAGGGAGGCGCGGATCCTCTCCCCCCACCCCCCCTCCATGGCCCCGCCCCTCCTCCGCCCTCGCCGAGGGGGCTGCCCCCCCCCCCCCCCCCCCCCCCCCCCCCCCCCCCCGGGGGCCCCCCCCCCCCCCCCCCGCAAACTTGTCACGGATTTAAAAGTCGAGCATTTCTTCTTCTAAGCCGCAGAGACATGTATCAACTGATTTCCTGACAGTCAGAGCGGCTCCTCAATGGAACAGGTTTCTTTGAGAGGTAGTGGGCTTTCCTTCTTTGCAAGTTTTTAAGCAGAGGTGAGATGGCTATCTGACAGCAGTGTCGATTGTGTGAAATTAGGCAGATCATGACAGGGAAGGGAAGGAAGGGATGAGTCAGTGCTCAGCTCTCGTGGCCCTTTCTTACATGCTCGGGGTAACAATAATCAATAATCACCACTTTGGGCTCAGGAAGGAATTTTCCTTTAGGCCAGATTGGCCAGGGATCCTGGAGGTTTTTTGCCTTCCTCTGGGCATAGAGCAGGGGTCACTGGGGGTGTGTGGGGGAGAGGCAGTTGTGAATTTCCTGCATTGCACAGGAGGTTGCACTAGATGGCCCTTGAGGTCCCTTTCAGCCCTATGTTCCTATGATTCAAATGACCCTGTACAACACACAACAGGGAAATGTAGCATTTTGCATATTTACATATGCCGGAAGGTCGAGAAAGAGATGTTCAAGGAGTTCTTTCTCTTAAGCTGCCTACCTCTGCCTGTATTCAAATGAGTGTGTGAGTGACAGAGAGAATGGGGAAAAGAAAGGGACGCCTCTAGTTCAAAAAAGCAAACACACACAGGTCTATAGCTCTTCAAAGTCTGGCATCGGAGCCAGTCCCCTTCTGTCAAAATGGACCGGCTTCCACAGCCCCCAGTCTCCTCCTTCCTCTCTAGCACAGTAATGCAGTTGTCAGGACTGGGGAACCATGTATAAACAGTTGTGACTTCCTTTTTAACAGCTCCCCCTCTTCAAGTCACATACTTTGCTCAAATTTTAATCACCAACCAGTTGTTCCTTTTTCACTACTTTACTGATAGCCTTTCTCTTCATGTTTCATGCACGTTTTATTAACAGTCTTTTAAACCACGTGAAGTAGGGTTGGCTGCTTCTTGTGGCCCAGGGCTGCTGGGAGCAGGGGGTGGGGCTTATTGCATGTGCCCATCCCCTGGGCTCTTTACTGCAGGAGCTCCGCTCCTGTGCGCTCCTGCAGGAAATGACCCCTGGTCTTATGGTTGCACTAGACCCCCCACCATCATGCCCCAGTCTTTCCAGGCCCCCGTCCCCAAAACTCCAGGGATTGCCCAGTTTGTTTAAAAAAAAAAAAGATATTTGAAAATATATTCCTTAAAAATTACACACACAAGAACAAGCAGCAATTTTATAATTACCAAGAAATATATTTAAATACATTTAAAGATAAACCAAAATCTCACTATGTCATTTGTTTGTCTTACGATATTTAAAAGAATGATACTGTGCTGAGTCGTCCATGAAGGGAAGCCATTTGTCTAATAAATTAGAATTACAGTTACCTGAAGTAGATTCAGGGGCTGAAATATGATCAGCTATTTTGTCCTTGAAGGGACAGAGGTGTTCTTCTGGTGAGAGGCTCAGTTCTGGAGTTGGCAGCCCTAACAAGGCTTATCTTCTGGGTTCTGGGCTTCCCTTCCCAAGTTTTTGGCACATTAATTAGATGTTGCTTTGTGCAAACCTAGTCTTTCTGCAAGAAACAAGTCCTCACCAGAGCCTGCCTTTGAAAGCACCTTTCTGCTGAACAGGTGCCATTTGCAGCTCTACAGTCGGTGCCCAGGGGTGGAAAATGAAATGTCCTTTTCGTTGGTTCTTGTGTCTATTTGGAATGCCTGCAGTGTATTCTTAAGGGCAGCTGGGCACTGCCGGCCCCTAGCATCTGCCTTTCTCTCAAAGCGTCTTACATCATTCACTTCTATTTTATCCTCACAACAACCTGGTGAGGTAGGTTACACTGAGAGAGAGTGACTGGCCCAAGGTCACCCAGTGAGCTTCCATGGCACAAGAAGGATTTTGAACCTGGGTCTGACACCCTTAACCACTACACCACAGCAGATGAACGAGAGAAGAAAACAGCAGGTTTTTATACCCCGTTTTTCTCAAAGCGGCTTACAATCACTTTCCCTTCCTCTCCCCGCAACAGGCCCCTTGTGAGGCAGGTGGGGCTGAGAGAGCTCTGAGAGAAAGGAGATTGGCCCAAGGTGATCCAGCAGACTTCACAGGGAGGAGGAGTGGAGAATCTTAACGAAGATGGGTAGCTGTGTTAGTCTGTCTGTAGCCGTAGAAAAGAGCAAGAGTCCAAAAGGCTAACAAAATGTGTGGCAGGGCTTGAGTTTTCATGAGTCACAGTTCGTGCTGTGATTCACAAAAGCTCCTACCCTGCCAAATATGCCAATGAGCTGTGCTGTCAGGGGTGTGGCCTATTATGCTAATTAGTTCCTGCTGGGCTTTTTCTACAAAAAAAGCCCTGCTCGGGATCACTAGGTTCACAATCTGGAGAAATGTTCCTCTATCCTCGGCACATGCATGTGGGACACGCTCAGCCTTCTGTCCTTTGTTGAGAAGACATCTTATCGTTCTTATTCATTTTGTCTTCTGGTGGTATAGGAAGTGTCTGGTTAGTTTGGTCAGGTCTTGGAAGTGTGTGTTGGCAGCCTCCGCAGAAAGGATCTCAGTGTGTGTATTTCCTTTCTCTTGTCCAGCAGACATCTACAATGTATTGCGCTTGTTAGAGCCCAACCTAGTGTTAACAGCACTAGGAGAATTTTGAACTGCCATTAGTAGCACCACAGGAGGCTTCGGCTGGTGCAGAATGCGCCGGCCAGGCTGTTGATGGGACTCCCCATGCGGGAGCACATCCAGCCTGTGCTGAAAGCACTGCACTGGCTACCTATACCGTACCGAATTCGCTTCAAGGTGCTGGTGCTTACCTTTAAAGCCCTTTATGGTCAGGGACCTACCTGAGGGACCGCCTTTCCCCACATGCTCCCCAGAGAGCAGTACGGTCAGGGTCGCAAAATCGTCTGGCCCTCCGTGGCCCTAAGGACGCCAGGGTGGCATCGACCAGGTCCAGGGCTTTTTCGGTGGCAGCTCCAACTTACTAGAATGAGCTTCCGGACGAGGTCAGGGGCCCTGTGGGACCTCTCACAGTTCCGCAGGGCCACAAAAACGAGCTCTTTTGCCAAGCATTTAGGTCAGGAGCCGCATTCCATCATCTATGCCCTGTGCCAATATTATTTCCAAGAAAAACCAATAAAGAACAACTGTGCACTGAAAAACCCGCACCAGAGCTTACAAAAAGAGACTTCAACACAATAAGTAATTCAACCCATGTAATCCATCATAGGAAAACACACAAGTCCACAATCTCCCAAAGGGAAAGAACAAAGTCCAGAATAGCAATCTCCCAGAGGGAAACAATGAAGTCTGGAATAGATGTCCAACACTCTTCCTAGGTATTGATTAGTGTTTCGGACTTCAGGTCCTTCCTCAAGAACTACAAGCCACTGCAGGAAGTCTCATTGCAGTTTCTTAACAGGTAAACATTATTCAGTTTCTATATGGGCCAGGTTTCCTAAGCTTTAGAAAGCACCTAAAGGGTTGCTACTATGTAAGGTGGAACAAACATGTCTGAGCCCGCCGACAGTGGAACTTACTCCCGAACAGAGGTCATTTCGGGGGGGATCGCGGGGGATCGCAGTTCCCCCGGGTGAGGTACGGGGGGCGGGGCACATGACGAAGCCCCGCCCCCTGCTTCCGGCCGCCCCGCTTCCGGCCCTCATTCAGCCAGGAGGAGGCAGGAGAAGAGGGAGGGTAAGTTGCTTCCTCCCTGCCTCTCCCCACCCCTGCCTGCCTGGGGCCAGGGAGGGCCTTCGCGGGGCTTCCTCGCACTCCCGCTGGCCTTGCAGGTCCACCGCTGGG
>NW_015160251.1:465206-465606 GCF_001447785.1 Gekko japonicus
GGGGGGGGGGGCGGCGTATAAATTAAATAAATAAACAAACATACATGTACACATACAGTTGAGACTTTTAAATAAACCCTTTTGGTTGTTGAAGGAGTGGAATCCCTCTGAACCACAGAGTTCCCCCAGCTGCTTGGAAACGCTAGGACTGGGTCAGGGGGTCCCCGGGGAGGAGAACAGTGGTAAAATGGCCAGTTGCTAACTCTCCAGAGAAGCCCCAAAGATCCCCAGGCAAGGAAGCCCCTGAGGACGCCGGAGGGAGGTCAGGAGGCTGCTCCGCCTCACCAGAGCCCCGGACAGGGACGGGGCAGAGGTCATTTCGGGGGGAATCGCGGGGGATCGCAGTTCCCCCGGGTGAGGTGCAGGGGGCGGGGCACATGACGAAGCCCCGCCCCCTGCT
>NW_015160251.1:465691-498688 GCF_001447785.1 Gekko japonicus
GCGGTGGTGGCCGGGACCGTTGGGGGTGGGGTGTGTGGCCTTATGACACACTTCCGGTGATAGAAGGAAACAACAAGGACCCAGCAACCCTAGAGAGTAGAACAATACAAAAAAGTTGCCGAACAAGTTCAATATACTTATGCAAAATATTAGTAATTTAATACATATTCTTTTTGTTTCAGTAGCTGCACATCCAGAGACCGAAGTCCCAACAAGACGAACTTGTTATCAGAAAATTCTAATATCAGTTGGGAACTGTGTTCAGCCACTTGTGAATTGACTTTGTGAACAAAAAGAATGACTACAAACTGAGATGTGACAAAGACTTTGGTCGAAACGAACAGCTAAAATCTCGAGCAAGTTTGTCTTGTTGGGACTTCGGTCTCTGGATGTGCAGCTACTGAAACAAAAAGAATATGTATTAAATTACTAATATTTTGCATAAGTATATTGAACTTGTTCGGCAACTTTTTTGTATTGTTCTACACTTCCGGTGATGTCAGGGGGTGTGGCCTTATGACACACTTCCGGTGATGTCAGGGGGTGTGGCATATGCTAATGAGTTATGCTAATGAGTTCCCCTAGCTCTTTTTCTACGAAACGACCCCTGGACAGGGGCAATGTCCCTTCTAAGCTATGGAGTCCTGTGAGCAAAAATTCTACTTGGTGAGCTCCTGGCATTAAAGTTGTGAGCGAGGGATTTGGCTGCTGCATAAATCAGTTTCCTCTGGAGCCCTCCTTCCTGAGCTCAGACAAAAATGTGTGAGCTGGAGGCTAAAAAATTGTGAGCTAGCTCACAACCACTCAGCTTAGAGGGAACACTGGACAGGGGTGGCAGCCGTACCCGGAGGCAGTGGAATGAAACAGCCCCGTCAGGTGCCAGGCCGGGCAGAGGAGGGGTGGGCAGAGCGGGGCCCACCAGCTGATGCAGGTCTGCTCTGCCACAGCTTCACGCACACCCACACACAGGAAGCAGCTTTCTGCCGAATCAGTCCATGAAGGTCAGTATCGTCTCCTCAGACTGGCCGGGGCTCTCCAGGGTCTCAGGCAGAGGTCCTTCCCATCACTTACCTGAGCCTTTCATTAAAACGGGGGAATGTCAAGGACTGAATCTGGGACCTTCTGCGTGCCAAGCCAATGCCACAGCCCCTTCCCCATGCTGAGGGGCCGCACTATCTCCTCACGGGAACTATTCTTCTCTGCTCCAGCAGGAGAATCGACTGGATCCCCCTCTACTTGCAGCCCGGTCCGCTCCACTTTTAACCGCCAAGCTCCACATGGCTCACTCCCAAGTACTCGGTGGAGGATTCGTTTCCTCTGGTAATGCTGCTAGAGAATTGGGCTGGAACAGAAAAAGCATTGCTGAAGTGGGCCCTCAAGAGAAATTTTATAGGGTAGAGGACTTTGGACCAAAGAGACGCACCGCAGCCGAAAGGGAGTGAATTTCACATGTGGATTGGAGGCGACTACCCAAATGTTTGGGTGGAGGTCTCTGTAGTCCGACCATCTACTTGTGATAGTGGCCCTTAATTAAAGCCATATGGCTGGAGGGAGTGCACCGGCCTGCATCCCACCCCAAATATTGAATTACGTGTTCCACTCCAGATTAATCTGGAGCCTTTAAAATTGCTGTATGTTTCCTTGTGCCAGATGCTTCGGAATGAGGCAACCTGGACCGCTTTGCTGTAAACCACTCCTGGCTTGCAGCGGGCACTGGCAGAAGGGCTCTTTGGGGACTCCACGACTCACTGCACCCTTCCCGTCGCTTTCTAGGTCACGTGATTTCACTTGGTTTGGACTGCAATCCCACAGACAGTTCATCATTGCACAGAAGGGGTCCCAGAAGATGAATTCTATGGCAGTTTCGTGGCTCCGGGAATCACGCCCACCTGGCCCTTTTGTGGCACACAGTTCAGCTTGTTTAGCCACAGTCTGGCTTTCTGATCTTTCTGTTGTTGTTAAGAAAGGTTTTAGATACAAAGTGGTTAACCGGCCCACAAGCCTGACGGGAATTTGACCCCCCCCCCCCCAAAATTTCTCGCCTGGCCCAGTGCAACTCCTGGGCTAGGCTGCCCTTGGGCCCAGCATGGCTCCCGAGGCCCTCAGATGAACACCAGAGGTAGATGGGGTCTCTGTGCTTGCACAGAGATCCATATTTTACTTTGGGGGAAATCCCCCCCCCCCAATGCATTTTAAGGATTTCAGATTTTTCTGTAAACTTGTGGGGGTCACCCAGGTTTGCAGAAAAGTCTGGTTACAGTGTGGGTCTGCAGTTTCTATAACTCTGTTTGAGGTATAAGACCATAAGAACTTGGAAGCGCTACGTACTCCTCAGCGCCGTAATGCAAAGTACCGTAATTGCACTGGGCGGAATTCTTCTCCAAGTTTCTTTTCACGCTCAAGCACCTCCCGGGGAAGTCCAACGTTTTGGCTGATGCACACTTACACCTCCTCCAGCACACAAGCCAGCAGAAAGAGGTTGTAGACTCCACGTTCACTCCTGCCCAGATTTTGGTTTTTTTGGGGGGGGGGGGGCGGTTCTAACATGGAGTCAGACTAAGGCAGCAGGCCCCCTTCAGGCAGAACCACGGGTAGAGGAGTTTAAAGATGCCTTCAGTGACACTGACAAGGAAGAAGTGGGGAAGGAGGGCACCCTTTTTCAAGGGGAGAATGGACGCTGGTACCACCACCAGAAACTGTTCGTGCCCAAGGCCTTGCGCAGGGGGATCCTGCAGCTGGGGCATGACAACAAGCTGGCTGGACATTATGGGTACTTAAAGACTCTGAATTTACTACAAAGACCAGAGGTCATTTCGGGGGGGGGATTGCAGTTCCCCCGGGTGAGGTATGGGGGGGCGGGGCACATGACGAAGCCCCGCCCCCTGCTTCCGGCCCTCATTCAGCCAGGAGGAGGCAGGAGAAGAGGGAGGGTGAGTTGCTTCCTCCCCGCCTCTCCCCACCCCTGCCTGCCTGGGGCCAGGGAGGGCCTTGGCAGGGCTTCCTCGCACTCCCGCTGGCCTTGCAGGTCCACTGTCGGGCCCCTCATGGGGCTCGGCACTGGAGCTGCAAGGCCGGCGGCGGCCGGGACCGTTGTTTTTTGTATTGTTCTACACTTCCGGTGATGTCAGGGGGTGTGGCATATGCCAATGAGTTATGCTAATGAGTTCCCCTAGCTCTTTTTCTACAAAACGACCCCTGACAAAGTCAGTTCTGGTGGCCACACATGCGAGCTGATATTTCCCAATACGTGTCCTCTTGCCAAGTGTGCCTGATGGGAAAGGGATGGCCTGGGAAGGCCCTGGGGCAATGACAACCCGAGGAACATCCCGAGGTCAAGAAAGTAGACAATACCCAGACAGTGAAACTCTGTGCGTAGCAGGCAGAGCAAGGTGGTTTCCCCCTCCACACACTCCAGCAACATGGCAGTGTTAACTGACAGGTGGTGGTGGACTTTTTCTCAAAACAAACATATTTCAACCCTTGCGGACAGCTGCCCTTGGCTAAGAAATTAGCACAATTGTTTATGCCGCACATTGTAAGGGTGCATTCAACACCACAAAAGATTATATCGGACCTAGGACCCCAGTTCGTAGCAGGGTTTGGGAAGGAATTGCTACAATCGCTCAGGGTGGAACAAGGGCTCAGCAGCGCCTACCACCCAGAGACTGATGGGCAGATGGAACGGACTAATCAGATCCTGGAGCAGTTCCTCTGAAGTTTCATTAACTATCAACAGGACAACTAGCCGGACTTGCTACCCTATGCGGAATACAGTTATAACAGCTCTGTTCATAGTTTCACAGGAGCCACCCCTTCCAAAATAGTGCATGGGTATGAGGGAGCCCTCTTGCTCACAATGGCCACCGAGCCGTGGGCTCCAGTAGACTTACAGACTTAGTGGGGCGACTTGATGTAGCAATGGTCCCAAATTCAATGTCACGGTAGAGCCAGGGAGGCAGGCAGACAGGGGGAGTCACAATACAAGTCCAAAGGTCAGCCGAGAGAGCAATCAGCAAAGCATTAAACAACTCCCAAAACACCAGACAAAGCCGTAGTCAAACGTTACCAGAGGTCAGAGTACAGGGAGCAAAGCCGAGGGCGTGGTCAGGTTCAAAGCTGGAAGTCAGGAGCCAGAACAGTCCAAACACAAGCCAAGTCCAAAAGCTACAGAGTCAAACAGGAATCAAGGTGCAGAGCTTCTGGTTCTACAAACGAGGTTGCCAGCACAAATTGCTCATGGCCAGAGGCCCTACTAAATAGTGTTCTGGCCCATTAACTCATTAGCACCTTTGTGCGAGGTCCTGGCTGCTGTTAAAACTCAGGGCTCAAGGATCTCCGCCCTCTTGAACGTGCTTCTTTTCATCGGCTAGCCAGCTCCTGACATCTCTGATCCCTAAGCCTACTTACAGGTGGGGGAGATGCAGGTGGTGAGCTGCTTATGGCCTGCTCAATCCCAGGTGCAAACCGCCCTGTAGTTGGCTCAGATTGCTGTGTATCCTCCTCAGTACTTACAGTAAGTGCAGATCCTGATGCTTCTTCAGCTTTTAAAGGCACTGAATCCTCCCCTCTTAGGCTGTCAGGAGCTGGCTCTGGGGCTGAGTCAAGGGCAGGCATGACATCCAACAGACTCTGGCCAAAGGGGAAAAACAATTCTAAAGTGCAAGCCGACAAGGGGCCAGGCACCTGAGTGGGACCTCCACCTAGGGGACTCTGTATACATTTCAACTAAGAACCTCTGAGGTTTGCAACCTGGGAAAAGGCTTAGGTGGAAGTACATAGGTCCTTTCAAAGTGGTAAGAGTTATTAACAAAGTGGCTGTGGAGCTGGATTTGCCAAAGAACTTACAACACATCCACCCTGTTTTCCATTGCAGTCTACCGAAGAAGGATCCCGAACCCTCGATGTGGAGACCTCGTCCTGCAGCTCCCCCTCCCCTGAACGTGAATGGTGAACTCCACCAGGAAGTGGAGGAGATGTTGGACTCTAACATAAAGAAGGGACACTTGTATTATCTCATTAAGTGGTAGGACTTTGACCTGAGCCATAATGAATCGGTGCAACAAGACCATGTCAAGGTCCCCAAGCTTGTTCAAGCTTTTCATAAACATCACCCAAGCAAACCTGGGGGGTGAAGGGTCTTTGGAGGGGCAGAATGTCAAACTCAGTGCCTCGTTTGCTGTGTTCATCTTCATTTTCCTGTAGCTGGGTAGTGGGGGGAGGATAGCTGGTGTAAACATGTGTGTGTGTGAATGCTTCACTTTGATGCTTAGTAACTGTTTCTCAAGTGGCCTTCTGGGGAAGTTTACAAATGACCTTGATTTCCTGTCTGTGCTAGCCAGCTTGGTTTAGATAAAATAACGGTAGGTCTGGGGGGGGGGGAGGTGTAATGGTATGCACAAGAATTAGGTGGGCTGAATGGATGGAGTGATTGGACGGGTCACTGGGGGGGGTGTTATTTGAATTCTGTATAACTCCAGAACTGGTGCCAAATGAATCAGTTCTGACACGAGTAGTCTCAGCTTGACACATGCCTGTACCTCAATAAACAAATCACTGACCAGAGAATGTTGTTGAGACTGCGTCTGTTCGAGAATCTGACAAGCCTCAGGATGTGGGTCCATTTTGGAACCATTGGCCAGTTTTGCACGGAGTAGCACATGTATGACTATCTGCCCACTGGACAGAAGTCTTGGGTGTGTGCCTGGTGCAAGGAGCTCCTGGTTCTCAGGGAATGAGTTTGCTCCCTTGAGGCCAAGGTGGCTGACCTGGAGAAGCAGAGACAGTTAGTTAGGTGCATGGAGAAGACTCTCGGGGACTTGTTAGATATGTCCCACTCTGAAAATGGCAGCCCTGCCGCTGTCAGGGAGCATGAGGGTCGAGAAGAGACAGGGCACCATGCTGAGGATAAAGGGAATGGGCTCTCAGAAGGGACCTTTTCTTCAGTTGGTGAACAGGTATCCTTTCACACCAAGGAACCATCCCTGGGCAGGGTGGGAGGGGGGCTCTTGGTAGTTGGTGATTCAATCCTTAGACAGCTGGGTGGCAAACCCACATACTGACCGTATGGTGACTTGCCTGCCTGGTGCGAAGGTAGCGGACATTACGTGTGTTTTAGATAGGCTGGTAGATAGTGCTGGGGAGGGGCCAGTGGTCGTGGTACATGTCGGGACCAACAATGTGGGGAAATGCAGTCGTGAGGTCCTGGAGGAGAAATTTAGGCTGCTGGGCAGGAAACGTAGGTCCAGGACCTCCAAGGTAGCTTTCTCAGAAGTGCTACCTGTTCCACGCGCAGGGCTGGAGAGACAGGCACAGATCAGGAGTCTCAATGCGTGGATGAGACGATGGTGTAGGGGGGAAGGGTTCAGGTTCGTTAGGCACTGGGATGCTTTTTGGAACAAGAGACTGACCAGGAGAGAGATCTTGGAGTCATGGTGAATAATTCACTGGAGATGTTGACTCAGAGTGGGGCTACAATTAGCGCTATGCTGGGGATTATTCGGAAGGGGACTGAAAACAAATCAGCCAGTAACATCATGCCCCCTTCCGAATCTATGTTGCGGCCTCATTTGGAATGCCGTGCACAATTCTGGTCACTGCACCTCAAAAAAGAGATTGTAGCATTGGAAACGGTGCACAAAATGGCAACTAAAAAGATTACCTTCCCTATGAAGAAAAGTTAAGGAGGATAAATCTTTTTAGCTTGGAGAAATGACGATTGAGGGGTGACATGGTAGAGGTTTGTGAAATTATGACTGGGATAGAGAAGGTAGAGAAAGAGTCCTTTTCTCCCTTTCTCACAATACAAGAACTCGTGGGCACTCATAAAATTAATGAAGTACTTCTTCACCCAAAGAGTAATTAACATATGGAATTCACTGCCGCAGGAAGTGGTGGTGGTTACAAGCACAGACAGCTTCAAGAGGGGATTGGATCAAAATATGGAGCAGAGGTCCATGAGTGGCTACTAGCCACAAAGTATGGATGAGGCAGTGATGCTCTGTATTCTTTGTGCTTGGGGTGGGGGGGGGCAACTGTTATGTTCTGAGTTATTTCTAAGCTGTTTTAGTTATGGTTTGTGCTAAGGTATCCTAGTTCCCTCTGTTGTGATTAGCTGTGTAATAAAGACCTTCTAGTGGTCCTAAAGCCATAAAGAGGCCCCGGTCACACGGCAAAGTTGCCGCGGGAGAGGCACGGATAGTGGGCGGATTATCCGGGCGCGATCACACCTCAACATCTGGGAAGTGGAGCGCTCCCGTGGCTTACTGCCGAAAATGCACGTTAAAAAAGTAGCACCTCCAAAGTACTGGTAAGTGGTTTGCCACGGGATGCCTCCAGACTCCTGCAGTGTGATCGTGCCAGCGTGCAGCTTTCCCCTCCGGCCCCTCGTTTACACACCGGTGCCGAGGGAAGGACCCGTGGTGTGCCGCCGGCGCGTCTGATCGTGTAATTGTGGATCAAACTGTGCCAGGGCAATTAGCCACGTCTCCCCCCTGTGATATCCAGCCCATGTGACCAGGGCCAGAGTATCCTATCAGAAAGTTCCGCTAAGGTCCAATCACACCTCATGAAAGTAGTTACATTGTATATAGTTCAGTTTGGAACAGTATAAGTTTGGATGTTGCTCTTCGCAGAGTCATATTAGAGCTGAGTAATGTTCTGAATAAAAGCCTTGTATTGATAATCGTCTCCCGCCTTTCAATACTTAAAAGCAACAGTAGGAGGGCTTCTGGAATTCTGGCCCTGCTGGTGGACCTCCTGATGGCACCTGGGTTTTGGCCACTGTGTGAGACAGTGGCCCTGGTCACAATGGGGAAAAAGGTGCGGCTGAAGTGTGGCTTTTTTTGAGCCACATCAAAAGAGAAGCACGGCGGCGGGATCAGACAGATCCCCCAAACCGCTGCACAGTTGCTCCCCGGCATGATCATATGCCGGGGGGAAGCCACAGATCGGTGAGCGAGGCGAGCCCGCTGCGCATGTGTGCGCCTGCGCAGTTCGGCAGGGGACCTCGCATGCTGCGGGAGACGGGCGCGTTGGCGATCACACGGCTGCCCGTGCCACGGATTTTCCGGTAGGTAGTAGTGCTTAGCAGGTTTATTTTAACTCCGCATCTTCGGCCGGAAGAGACGGATCGGGGACGGGTGTGCGCCGCTTCCCAGATGTTGCGGTATGATCACGCCCTCTTGATGCGCCCCCGATCCGTCCCTCCCGCGAAGCAAATCCTCCCGTGTGACCGGGGCCAGTGTTGGACTGGATGGGCCACTGGCCTGATTCAACACGGCTTCTCCTATGTTCTTATCTAAATAATAAAAGTTTATTCCCCCCAAAAAAATATTTTTGACTTTACAATGCCACAAGATCGCTGTATTTTTTTAAAATTCCCTTGCATCACTAACACAACCGCTCCCACTGAAGGATATGGATTAGGATTAGAATCACAGAACCACAGAGTTGGAAGGAGTCTTATGGGCCATCTAGTCCAACCCCCCCCTTCTCAATGCAGGATCAGCCTAGAGCATCCCTGTCAAGTGTATGTCTGGCTGCTGCTTGAATACTGCCAGTGAGGGGGCGCTCACCACCTCCTGAGGCAGCTGATTCCACCGCTGAACTACTCTTACCATTAAAAAATGTCCTAATATCCAGCCGGTACCTCAAGTGGTGAAGACGCTGAACTGCAGGCTGTGGAAGGCCGGTCGTTCAGCAGTTCGAGACCTGAGTGCGCCGCATGACGGAGTGAGCTCCTGTCTCTAGTTCCAGCTCCTGCCAACCTAGCAGTTCGAAAGCAAGAAATTGCAAGTAGATAAATAGGGACCACTCCGGTGGGAAGGGAACAGCGTTCCATGCGCCTTGGGGTTTAGTCCTGCCGGCCACATGACCACGGAAACGTCTTCGGACAGCGCTGGCTCTTCGGCTTTGAAACGGAGATGAGCACCGCAACCCTAGAGTCGGATTTGACTGGCTTTCGAGCAAGGGAGGCCTTTACCTTTACCTTACCTTTCTGCCTGTAATTTAAACCCATTAACTTCTGCTGCCAACAGGAACAGCTCCCTGCCCTCCTTGAAGTGACAAATACTTTAAATACTCAGTTTTTATATGAAGATAGTTTTAGAGCTTAGCTGTGTTGGTCTGCCGGAAAACAGCTAGATTTTAGTCCAGGGGTATCTGACAAAGGGAACTTTGACCCTCAAAAAACTCATACCTCAAAAATCTTGTTGGTCTTCCAGGTGGACTTGAATCCAGCCATTCAGTCTTCATACCACCCCTGGGGCCACACCAATATGAACAGCTGACAACCCAGTAACATCACCCCTCCCCTCCTCGTAAAAATGGATTTTCAGTGTAAAGCCGACAACCTGACAATATTAGCAAATAAAGGATTATCTGTTCCGTTTATGTATTTCTTTTCCCGCTCGCTCATGTACAGATTAACCGCTGCCGGGGCTCACGGCAAAGCCCTTTATGCACCAGCATAATTTGTCATGGAACGAGAAGTAATTATTCCAGGAGTATGAGCAGCATTTTATCTTGTGCAATTCATGTTCCAATTTCCACTAATTTAATGTTATGATTAAATTGAGTATTAGGCTACACATGTCTTTCTAGATTCCCCTTCAGGAGAACTGCAAAATGTCCTGTTGCAATAAAATGTTCAATTAAAATTACTATTCTATCTTATTGGCTTTGCCTGCAGTACTTTTTTTTAACTTCAGATTAGTACTAGAGCGGCGGTGTTGAACTCATTTGTTATGAGGGCCGGATTTGACAGAAATGAGACCTTGTTGGGCCGGGCCATGTGTCTCATAAAATGTAATGCCAGGTAGCAGAGATATAAACTTTATAAAGGACACAAACACAAAGGGTTTTATTTTACTTAAAATAACATCATGCTTAAAACATTAGCACTCTTGTAATATTTTGTTTATTTAACGGTGTCTGATAACTGACACCTCTTGCTCTGAATTTCTGTGCTGCTGCCATCTTGAGTATGCTGTTCAGGTGTGTGTCTGTAAGCTGCAAACCTACGATGATGCAGCAGCAGCAGAACTGGAAGAAGAAGCAGCAGAAGACAGCCAGTTCCACTGCGGCCCTGATAGAAGCCCTCCGGGGGCCTGATCAGCCCCCCAGGCCACATCTTTGACACCCCTTTACTAGAGGATACTTGGGCAAGTCTGCCCGTCGCTACTAGCAAATAGTTTCTGTTTTAGAGGAGAAAAGTGTAGATTGATGTTAATATTGAATAGTAAGAAGCAGGTGTCATTTCGTAGAAAAAGAGGTGCAGGAGTTCATTAGCTGTTAAGTCCTGAGCTTAACAAAGAGTCAGAGAGTGATTTCAGCAAAAACTCAAGTTTATTCTTCCACACGATCACTTCTCCAACACGGTACAACATCTGATAGCCCGAACAGCATGTCCATTGTAGCTGCTCGGTATTTAAACATTTCCCGGCTAATATAGCCACACCTACTTTACAGATAACAACCTATCAGGTTGAGCGCATAAGGGCCAATCACAAACGTTCCCGCTTACAGTCTGTTTGAATGTGATTGGACGCATTTGTCTTCGGCTTGAATCCCTGCCGAATACGAAGCTTTACATTGCTTCCCAATGAGATGATTCACATACATCTTAACGTATTCATGGCAGCATCTGAATACATTACATTAGCATAACTTATTAGCATAACTTATTTGCATATACCACACCCCCTGACATCACCGGAAGTGTGTCAGAAGGCAACACCCACCGCTCAGGCTCCACTGGACTGTTTTGGATTGCTAGCTATTGGGGGAACGTGCAGATCTGTCCTCGCAGAGGAGGGAGAGCTTGCACCTGAATAAAACTTGGTCTTAAAGGTGCCACTGGACTGTTTTGGACCGGGGGGCTGTGGGGGGGGGCTCTGCAACTTACCTGGCTGCTTCTTGCTCTGACTGGGAGCAGGGGTGGGGCTTGTTGCATGTGCCCGCCCTCTGGGCTCTTTACTGCCGGAGCTCCACTCCTGTGCGCTCCTGCCGGAAATGACCCCTGGTAAGAAGTGACTACAATGTACACTTTGTTATTTATTTATTTATTTATTTAATTAGATTTATATCCCGCCCTCCCCGCATCGCAGGCTCAGGGTGGGTTCCATCAGATTTAGTAAACAATATACAGTATACAAAAAAATTAAAACAGTTAAAACGTCAGTAAAATACAACAACATCCATCTGGTGCAAGTTATAGTTAAAACCTCACAGACGTAATCTCTTTCAAGATTTGGTCCTTCGATGGTAATACAGTTCTGACCCGCTGAGGGGAGGCCCAGGAGAGAGGGAGGGACGTCCACTGCCCTAGTTAAAAGCCTGGTGGAAGAGCTCCGTCTTGCAGGTCCTGCGAAACTGTAAAAGGCTGATGTCATCCGGGAGCTCATTCCACCAGGGCTGAAAAAGCCCTGGTCCTAGTCGAAGCAAGATGGACATCTCTGGGGCCAGGGACCACCAAAAGATGTTGGTTGGCAATTGTAAAGCCCTTCAGGACTCATAGGCCCCGGTCACACTGGGGGGAAAGGTGCGGCTGAAGTGTGGCTTTTTTGAGCCACATCAAAAGAGAAGCGCGGCGGCGGGATCAGAAAGATCCCCCAAGCCGCCATGCAGTTGCTCCCCGGCATGATCGGATGCCGGGGGGAAGCCACAGATCAGTGAGCGAGGCGAGCCTGTTGCGCATGCGCAGTTCTACAGGGCCTCCATCTGTTGCAGGAAGACGGGCGTGTCGGCGATCAGACGCCGGCCCGTGCTGCGCATCAACAGGTAGGTAGTACTCTTTTGGTGCTACCTTTTTGCAGCGGGTTTTCGGCTGGAATGGACGGATCGGGGACGGGTGCGCGCCGCTTACCAGATGTTGCAATATGATCGCGCCCACTTGATGCACCCCTGATCTGTCCCTCCCGCGGGGCAAATCCTCCCGTGTGACCGGGGCCATAGACAACTTTTAATTGTATTTAATGTGCTTTGACTAAAACACCCTTCCACTTTTTAGCAGCAGAAAAGAGCAAGAGTCTGGTAGCACCTGAAATGCTTATACCCTGCCACAAATTTTGTTAGTCTTTCAGGTGCTTCCGGACTCTTGCTCTTTTCTACTCTTACAGATAGACTACCCATATTGATCTGCCCTTAGCTTTTTAGAATGCCTTATTAGGGCTGGGAGGAAAGGCATCATGGGATAGCCCAATCTCATCAGATCTTGGAAGCTCAGCAGGGTCGGTGTTTGGAAGGGAGACCACCAAGGAAGGCTCCGCAGAGGAAGGCTATGGCAAACCACCTCTGCTTCTCACTTGCCTCGTTGTTGTTCAGTCACACAGTCGAGTCCGACTCTTCGCGACCCCATGGACCAGATCACGTCAGGCCTTCCGGTCTTCCGCCGTCCTCTGAAGTTGGCTCAATTTCATATTCGTTGCATCGATGACACTGTCTAACCATCTCATCCTTTGCCGTCCCCGTCTTCTTTGACCTTCAGTCTTTCCCAGCATCAGGGTCTTCTTCTCCAGAGAATGCTCCCTTCTCCTCATTGGGTGGCCAAAGTATTTGAGCTTCAGTTTCATTATCTGGCTTTCCAGGGAACAGTCAGGGTTGATTTCTTTGAGGATTGACTGATCTGATCTCCTGGCAGTCCAAGGGACTCTCAAGAGTCTTCTCCAGCACCATAGTTCAAAAAAATCTATTCTTCGGCGCTCGGCCTTCCTTACAGTCCAACTCTCGCAGCCATACATGACTACTGGGAATACCATTGCTTTGACCATGCGGACTTTTGTTGGCAGGGTGATGTCTCTACTTTTTATCATGCTGTTTAGGTTCACCATCGCTTTCCTCCCAAGAAGCAGGTGTCTTTTAATTTCAATTCAATTCAATTCAATTTATTACAGGTCTGTATGATCGAAGTCTTGACCAAGAGGATACAAAAGGGGAATAGAATAGGTACATAAAATATACATAAATGTGTCAAGGTACATAATCACAGTCACATAAAACCCAGGCTGGTCTTTTAATTTCATGGCTGCTGTCACAGTCTGCGGTGATCTGGGATCCCAGGAACGTGAAGTCTGTCACTACTTCCATGACTTCCCCTTCTATTTGCCAAGGAGTGATGGGGCCGGATGCCATGACCTTGGTTTTTTGATGTTGAGCTTCAAGCCCACTTTTGCGCTCTCCTCTTTTACTCTGAGCAAGAGGCTCTTTAGGTCCTCTTCACTTTCTGCCATTAGAGTGGTATCGTCTGCATATCTGAGGTTGTTGATCTTTTCCCCAGCAATCTTAATTCCCGCTTGTGATTCATCCAGGCCAGCATTTCGCATGATGTACTCTGCATATATATTAAATAAGCATGGTGACAGTATACATCCTTGTCGTACTCCTTTTCCTATGCTGAACTAATCAGTTGTTCCATATCCGGTTCTAACTGTCGCTTCTTGGCCCTTATACAGGTTTCTCAAGAGACATGTGAGGTGGTCTGCTACTCCCATCTCTTTAAGGACCTGCCATAGTTTGCCTCAGAAGCCCCTAAATTGCCCTAAGTTGGTTGCAACGCGACAGCACTTTACAGGCAAACACATTTAACAAGGCTGTGCAGTCTGAAATTAAGATTCCATCCAAAACAATGCCCATTGTAAAATACAACAGATGCTCTGAATCTGGACAAAATTACCATTGATATTGAGATGTGTGGAAGCTTCCCAATCTGACCGTTATTCTGGTGCCTTGATGTCTCATTTTGATTTCCCAGAGAGCAAGAATTGGTGCAGCAAGGGCAATAGGGAAGTTTGGTATAGGATCACTGAAGCTCAAATACTTTGGCCACCCAATGAGAAGGGAGCACTCCCCGGAGAAGACCCTGATGCTGGGAAAGACTGAAGGTCAAAGAAGACGGGGACGGCAAAGGATGAGATGGTTAGACAGTGTCATCGATGCAACGAACATGAAATTGAGCAAACTTCAGAGGACGGCGGAAGACAGGAGGGCCTGGCGTGATCTGGTCCATGGGGTCACGGAGAGTCGGACTCGACTGTGCGACTGAACAACAACAACAACATCCCACTTTGAGTGCGATGGACTCTAATCTGGAGAACGGGGTTTGATCCCCCACTCCTCCTTCACGTGAAGCCTGCCAGATGACCTTGGGACAGGCACAGTTCTCTCAGAACTCTCTCAGCCTCACCTACCTCACAAGGTGCCTGTTGTGGGGAGAGGAAGGTGCTTTGAGACTCCTTCTGGCAGAGAAAAGTGGGGTATGGAAACCAACTCCACCTTCTCCTCTGCTCAGTTTTTCCACTTTCAACAAGCTGCTGGTTTAATTTATGTCCTGCTGGGGTGCTGATTGTTTCCCAAGATGTTTGGATACGTCCAAACTAATTAACAAGTGTTTGCACAATTACAGGCTTCTTTCTTAGTGCAACTGCTGTCAATTTACCTCCACGGCCACAACTGGAATTAAGAACATAAGAACATAAGAGACGCCAATGTTGGGTCAGGCCAAAGGCCCATCTAGTCCAACACTCTGTGTCACACAGTGGCCAGAAATACCAGGTGCCATCAGGAGGTCCACCAGTGGGGCCAGGACACCAGAAGCCCTCCCACTGTTGACCCCCCCCCCAGCACCAATAAGACAGAGCATCCCTTGCCCCAGAGCCCCTATCTGTGCCTTGTGGCTAATAGCCACTGATGGACCTCTGCTCCGTATGCTTATCCGATTCCCTTTTGAAGCCGTCCATGCTTGTAGCTGCCACCACTTCCTGTGGCAGTGAATTTCAAGTGTTAATCACTCTTTGGGTGAAGAAGGACTTCCTTTTATCCGTTCTAACCCGACCGCTCAGCAATTTCATGGAGTGCCCACGAGTTCTTGTATTGTGAGAAAGGGAGAAAAGGACTTCTTTCTCTACCTGTTCTTTCCCATGCATAATCTTGTAAACCTGAATCATGTCACCCCTCAGTCGTCTTTTCTCCAAGCTAAAGAGCCCTAAGCGCTTTAACCTTTCCTCATAAGGAATTGTTAAAAGGTATATAGTTAAATGGGGGGGGGGGGAGAGAGATCCATTTGAGATTTTTGACCTGACACTTACTACTTAGGTGTCTCTGTGTGCCTTCAGTGTTTACCCATGAACCAAGCAATCTTAAGGTCGGTTCATGCAGTCACTTCAGGATAAATGCCATTAACTATGCAGACACAAAAAGCAGGGAGGGAGAAAAATGCGGAAACCGGGGGGGGGGGGCTGCAAGATGCTGCAGGGGGTGGCAGAGTTTACACCCCCAGAGCTGTGTGTTCCATTTTTGTTTAAAGCCACATGTATTAATTACCCTGATGCATCAGGCACCTGGAAAAGGAGAGGAAAGATCATTCCCATGTTGCTGCCTGCCTGTCTGTGCAAGATCTCAAGTCAGAATGGTCATAGCCAGTGTTCCCTCTAAGCTGAGTTAGTGTGAGCTAGCTCACTGTTTTTCAGCCTCTGGCTCACACATTTTTGTCTCCGCTCAGGAAGGATGGGGCTCCAGAGCAAACTAACTTATGCAGTAGCCAAATCACTTGCTCACAGCTTTTATGCCAGTAGCTCACAAAGTAGAATTTTTGCTCACAAGCCACCACAGCTTAGAGGGAACATTGGCCTGCTGAATGGCCATGGCGTCTCCTTTTTGCCTGAAATTTGGAACGGAGATTTCCTTGACGGGACCCCTGAGAGTCTTATGCCAGAGGAGGGGTGGAGGTGAGAGTTATAACTGGAAACAGACAGCTGACCTTGGTTCCCAGTTAGTTCAGCCTCCTCCTGGAAAATTTGGACTTTGGAGATAGATATATAGATATATTTTAAAATCTTGATCTGGATTCTTCAGATGACATTTGAACTGACTTTCCTTTTTTTTGCCCTCCTTGTATTTTTGGATTCAAGGTTTTCTTTCTTTCTGAAACAAACTAAAATTGTGATAGAAACCGCCGAGGTGAGTTCCTGGCCGTTGCCTGCAGAATGCCGCGAGTCCTTTGCCTCATTACAGAGGACTCTTCTCCGCCAAGCAAGGAAGATTTCTCAAGGTGCCATTTAAGACTTCCTAGTTTGTGCTGGCAAATTGTTAATCAGTCTGTGACAGCATAAATAAAATTAAAGGGTTTAATTAAAACTAATGAATGAGCGAACGGAGACTAGGCAGCCGGTTCCCAGGCAGAGCCCTTGATGCTCTCAATAATTAAAATGTCACCAGGTAGAAGATGTCTGGGAAGTGACAGAGCTGGAAAAGGAGGGGGTCTCCAAACATCAGCAACAGCTGGGGGGGCGGCATGCCAGTAAAACCTCTGGCAAGCAGAACCATTCCCTCCTGTGCAACAACCCTGGGAAAAACGCAAACCTTCTGTTCTTCCAAATCAATTCATTTGCATTAGGGCTTGTACAGGAGATATTCTTCTCGATGGTATGTAACATTGGGAGGGGAAAAGTCTTCCCTTTCAGAGGAGTGCTTCTCGCTTAAGCCGTCTCCCCCTAGCCCCCCCCCCACACACACACACCCTGCACCAGGGGAGGCTGCAACCCTCCACAGCAACTTTGCTGGAGTTGCCAGTGGGGAAGGATGGAAACTTGCTCTGCTTGTATTAGGGTAGGATCCAGACAAGAGTTGCTGAGCTCCAGGTGGTTGGATTACTCTGGACTAGGTACTGCCAGGGAACCACGGGGAAAAAAGCAGAGTGCACAAAGGCTTAAATGCAGCAGAGCTTGGGGCTTGGTGTGGCAGACTTACAAAGTCACACGGAGTCAGCAGTCAGTTCTAAAAACTAAGTAACATTTATTAAAGGAAATACGTGGTTGAGAGTGCAGGTAAGAGATAGAGATAGATTACCTATTCTAACTAGCTAGACGGTGTTAGATGCTGGACGCATGTCGAGCCTCCGTGGTGCAAGATGGAGATCAAGCACCTTCTTCGTGCATGGAGGAGAGAAGAGAGAGTGGGGGAGCGGAAGCAGAGGGAATTGCCCCTAAGAGTCGCATCCTACTCCAAAAGAAAGGATCAGATAGCAGGAAGGAAAGGATGCTCTGTGTGTCCTGACCTGTCTATCTGTCTAAACTCTTTGGTGCCATCTTCTCAAGTCTGAGACAGGAGACAGCGCCAAGTCCTCCACTTCTAACACAGGTGAGGCCTGGGGACCTCCAGGGCCGGCTCGAGGTGTTTCTGCCTTATGGCGCAGATGCCAACCTCCCGGTGGGGCCTGGAGACCTCTGGAGCCAGCCACCATTTTGTTGCCGCCCCCACCGCCCCCCCCCCACCGCCGCCACCACCAAAGGGGGGGGGGAGGCACAGCTTGGTGCCCCATCCAGGACCCGGCGCTCTAAGTGAATGCCTAGTTCGCCTAGTGGGTGAGCCGGCCCTGGGGACCTCCCACAATTGCAACTGGTCTCCAGGCTACAGGGGATGAGTTCCCCTAGAGGAGATGGCTGCCATGTTGGACTCTACCTAGGGTTGCCGGGTTGCCCGATCCAGGTTGGGGAAACGTAGAGATTTGGGAGTGGAGCGTGGGGAGGACAGGGACTTTGGCGGGGTACATGATGCCGCAGAGCCCGCCCTCCAAAGCAGCCATTTTCTCCAGGGGAACTGATCTCTGGAGTCTGGAGATGAGCTGGAGGCTGAGATTCCTAACTTTACGGCATTATATCTTGCTTAGGTGGTCCCTCCCCTCCCCGCCGTTCCCCAACCCCCACCTTCCCCAGGCTCCACCCCCGAATCTCCAGGAATTTCTCAGGCCAGAGATGGTCACCCCAGACCCAGACCACTGAATCTGCCACGCAGTGCAAAGCGGCTGAGATAAGTCTCTCGTTTTCACATTCCATTACTTTTCAACTGGGACGAGGAGGGGGCTCTTCAGCCTGCTGCTTAGAAGGGGGTGGGGAAATCCTGGAGATTTGGGGGTGGAGCCTGGGGAGGGTGGGGTTTGGGAGGGGAGGGGGAGGGACCTCAAGCAGGGTAGAAGGCAGGGGTGTCAAACATAAGATCTGGGGGCCAGAACTGGCCATCCAGGGCTCTTATGTGGCCTGTTCTGGGGAGGGGGCGGAGCCACTCCGATCGTGGCTTCAGCATGGCGGAAAGACCTCGTCTGCAGTAGTCAAGCAGCATGGGAGAGCGTCTGCCCAGCGCTGCACCGCTGCCTCTCCAGTCCGCCCATGTGGGTTTTCCTTTGCACACACCACCACCACCGCCAGCCCATGGGAGAACACACCAACTCGGAGCTTATCAGCTACTCTCCTTTTTACAGTTTCTATCTCTGGTGGAGCTGCAGTGGCTCAAGGGGTTAAGACGCTGGACTGCAGGCTGTGGAAGGTCGGTCGTTCGGCAGTTCGAGACCCGAGTGCGCCGCATGACAGAGTGAGCTCCCGTCTCTGGTTCCAGCTCCTGCCAACCCAGCAGTTCGAAAGCAAGAAATTGCAAGTAGATAAAGAGGTACCACTTCGGTGGGAAGGGAACAGCGTTCCGTGCGCCTTGGTGTTTAGTCATGCCGGCCACATGACCACGGAAACGTCTTCGGACAGCGCTGGCTCTTCGGCCTTGAAACGGAGATGAGCACCGCAACCCTAGAGTCGGACTCGACTGGCTTTCGACCAAGGGAGACCTTTACCTTTACCTTTACCTATCTCTGGTACCTGGCATGACGTTTCATGGCACACATGGTCTGGCCCAACAAAGTGACCTTTATGTCAGATGGATCTGGCCCATGTAACAAATGAGTTTGACACCCAGGGCTTTTTCTGTAGAAAAAGCCCAGCAGGAACTCATTAGCATATTAGGCCACACCCACGACAGCACAGCCCATTAGCATATTAGGCCACACCCCCGTCAATGTTCCCTCTAAGCTGTGGAGTCTTGTGAGCAAATATTCTACTTTGTGAGCTGCTGGCATTAAAGTTGTGAGCGAGTGATTTGGATACTGCATAAATTAGCTTGGTCTGGAGCCATCTTTCCTGAGCTAAGACAAAAATCTGTGAGCTGGAGGCTAAAAATATGTGAGCTAGCTCATACTAACTCAGCTTAGAGGGAACACTGACCCCCGTGTTACCAGAAGTGTGGTCATCCAGCCACACCCACCTTTTGCTTGTTATTCTGTTGACCTTGTTTGTTGTCAAAACCCAGGGCTTTTTTTTGGAGCAGGAACTCCTTTGCATGTTAGGCCACACACCCCTAATTGTAGCCAATCCTAATGAGTTTCTGCTGTTGGGTGTGGCCTATTATGCTAATGAGTTCCTGCTGGGCGTGGCCAACTCGGGAGCCAGCCGGAACTCCATTCCTGTGAATTCCTGCCCAGAAATAGCCCTGTCGACAACTGTAGACTCCACCCTCCAAGGCCGCCATTTTCTGCAAGGGGAGCTGATCTCTGTAGTCTGGAGTTGAACTGTAATTCCGGGGGATCCTCCCAGGTCCCACCTGGAGGCTGGCATCCCTTCAAAATACCAGAAAAGACAATTTTCTCCCAGGCTGTGGATTGTCAGCCCCCCCCCCCCTCGGCTACTTGCACTGGACCCCTTTTCTGCCACAGACTCCACCTGAAGGAGCAGATCAAAGAGGAGGAGCAGATCGAGTCAGACGGACACCTGGGAAAAGATTAAATCGGTGCCTGTTCTCTCCTCTCTCCCCGCATGTCTGACACTTAAGAGGTTTGTGTGTATCACCACTACAATTTACTTGCTGTGGAAACAGAAACCTCAGCAAGAATATCCGGGGATGGGGGGGTGCAGAAAGGCATTTTAAGTGATCCGTGCTGAAGCAATTCCCTCCACGACAGGTATAAACAAACCCAAACTGGTGCTTTCTACACAAATGATTATAAATAAAAGCCAAAATTTTGTCAAAGTGATAGTGTAAGCGTAACATATTGCTCCCTGGGTATCGTTTGAAGGAAATTAATGTGGAGGGCCAAAGAGATGGCGTCGGCAATTCGGAATGCTCCAGAGGCCCACCCAGGATTTTGTTCCTAGTGAAGCAGAAATAAATGCTCCGGGCAAACCTTCAGGGGGAAATCAGACATCGGAGCAAGTAAGATTAATCTGTGAAGCCGGCATCTAGCGTGAGTCATCTTTTACATCAGGAAGCCTGGAATAAACGCCTGGCCGCAGTAGGTCAGCTGGGTGTTTCTGCCCAACAAATGTCTGAAGAGCACCAAAGCATGGGCTATCTTTCAGCTTTGCTCCTGCAGAGTGCAGGGGGTTGGACTAGATGACCGGCAAGGTCCCTTCCACCCCCATAAGGTCCATTAGCTCCCCCCAAAACTTTGAAACAAATTGGGATCCACGATCCATGATTATCTTGGTTGGCAATGTGTGAAACCTAAATACTCATAACAACACTAGACCAAACTACATAGAACAGGGCTGACTTATATACGATTTGAACGGGCAAAGCCACACACCCCAAACAGATAACAACCAATCATAATGTATACATAACGACCAATGGGTGTTGTTCCTTCCAGAACTATTCCTACGCTCTGATTGGCCCACTGTGCAAAGCAGCCAATCAGAAAGTGCACTCTAGAATACCAGGCTTCTATAGAACCTTGTTTGAAGCTCAGCCGTACTTGTAGCATTACAGGGTAAGAACACATACATCACCTTTGCAGGTATGGGACCAATGAGATTTGTTCCCACCAGAAACAGAGTCCCTCTGGATTGGTCTGTCTTGCAACAGGGACCAATCCGACAGCTGGGTTTACAATGCCATCGTACGATACCTATGGAGCTTGTGCCTGAAGCTCCCAGGCCATGGTTACATTGAGCCACATAAGCAAACATATGTCCATACATAACACCCCTCCACCCTAAGTTAGCACCCATAGTGCTTCAATTGGTTAGGATGAGTCCGTGTCCTTAGGCCATACATAGAACCAAGAACATTGAATACAATACCAAATATTGGGTAACTACATAACACCATAACACCCCTCCCCCTTAAGTTAGGACACTTAGTCCTTTCACTCAGCTAGGGTAAGTCCATACCCTTGGATGCTGAGTTCCCTCAGCTAGCAGTGTAGGGTCGCCGCTGACCTCGGCTGTCCGGCTGTCCATCGTACTGTTGGGGAATGGTGTTGGAGTTGACAAGTTCTCTGCCGGGATAAAAAGTACTCACAACATGAGTAGGGCGTCGGGCGCTGCAGTTTCTGCCCTGGAAACATTGCCCGGACACATTACCAAACTGGGGGGCATTGCAACACAGTAAATCGTCCCGCCGCTTGAAACTCTTGGGCAGCTGGCTCGAATGATACTGGCCTGATGCTTGTGTTCGCTGAGGCTGCCCTCTGAAACGGTCCTGGTCATGGATGAGTAGCTGTGGTAGCCGTCTGTCATCGGTGGCTCTTGTACCAGTGCCAGTGGAATTCTTGCCAACTCGACCTGTGAGCCTGGAACTCTTGCTCTCCGGGACCTTGAAACTCGGAACTTGGGGGATCCCTTGTGGATGGCTTGGCGACATCTGAGGCTCGTAACGGTTGCTCTGGAAACTCCTTAACAATTCTGCCATCGCAGGCAGGGAACGGGTCAATTGCCGGTCCCTGGATCAGCCGGCAGATCGGTAAGCGGGTGTAGGTGGCCAACTAGTTGCACTGGAAAAATTGGTCTGCCGAGGCAAGTTGAGGGGCTCGACCTGCTGGACCCCAGTAAAACTAATGCCTAGTGCATCAAACGAATTGCGTCACAGGAGGCTGGGACGGTGTCCTTCCGTCACTAACAGGTTCAGTGGACCAAGAAAATCATGGTAGCGGACCTGGACTGTGCCTATTCCCATGACGGGAATACGTTGCTTCTGGAAATCCGTTAACCAAATGTCACACAGTTCTAGTTGGCACGTGTTCCATCTGGGAAACAGCAGGTGTAGCGTCTGCACTGAGACTATGGTGAGCGCCGACCCAGAGTCGACCTCCATTTCGCAAGGAACATCGTTGAGCAGTACGGTCACCGTGATCTTCCTCTTAGTTTGCAAGCTCGATCGTGTCACTGTTGAATAGTAGATACAGTTGGCTGTCTCTGTGTCTGTGCGTGAAACTCTATGGCTCTGCTGTGAGGGTGATCTGGCTGCGACCTCTGTCACCCCTTTGATCGCCAGGGTTGATTCGGTTGATCTGGCTGGCTAGGCGGGTGTCCCCTACTTCCCTCACCGCTCCATGTGCGTCCCTCCCAAAGCTACACGCTCGGTGGAAGAGGACGACCATCCCAGATAGAAGGAGTATACTGTTCTTCGGCTCTGCTGTGGGGAAGTTGGCGGTGACTTCTTCGGGATAGCGGCGCGGCACACCCAGGCTATGTGTCCCCTCTTCCCACAGGCTCTGCACGTTGCATCTCAGAACTTGCAGCGGTCTCTGTCGTGGTCTCCCCCACGACCGGCACAGTTCAATTTGGGGGCACGCTGCTGGCGGTAGCTCCTGCGGCTATCGGCTCTTGTTCGGTGGACGCCGTCGTCCTCACTGTCGGTGTCCTCCACGCTATCCTGGTGCACTGGCTGTGGTTCGCGGGACTCTGGGACCGTCCTGGATTGCCGCACCTCCCGGGTGGACAGCTCCGCACCTTCGGCGGCAACAGCTTCCTCATAAGCTACCGGGAATGTGAGTTCTTTCTTTGTGAACAGCTGTCTTTGTAGCTTCTCATTTAGTAGACTGCAAACTAGCCTGTCTCGCAGTCGGTCACTCAAATCAGTAAAGTTGCATTGCCTTGCCGTCTACCGGAGTGCTGCTACGTACTTGGCAATGGACTCACCCTTGGCCTGGTTGCGCTTGTGGAAGGCGTGCCTGCAAGCATTTTCAGAGGGTTGGAGCGTGAAGCAGTCACACAGTTTTTTTAGTGATTTCAGCCAATGCGGTTGTTGAGAGTTCTGCAGGCACCACTAGCGTCCGGGCCACGTTAAATATGTTCCTTCCGCAGACGCTCAGGAACGCAGCCTTTTTTACGTCAGGATCAGTAACCTTGATTGCAGGAGTGTAGAACTCAAACCTGGAGATGAAGGTGTCCCTGTCCTCAGTGCTTGCATCGAACGGCTCGAACTGGCCCATGGTGGCCATGGTAGACTCATTCTGCTGCAGCAGCGGCAATGGCGGCGGCGGCGGCTCGCTGGTGTCACTTGGGACCGAGGCCAGGGAACCATATTTTCAGCCTGTGGGTGCACCTTTGGAATTCTGACACAGGATGGGGGTCACAACCACAAAGTGGCTGCTGTGGAAGGCGGAGCCATCCACTCTTCCAGAGCAAGTTCAAGGGCAGGGAGGAAGAGCAGTGATCTACCATCACTATCATCACTACTGTTCCATCTTAACCTGGCCCTGGTGGAGGGAACATCAGTGTTTCCGGGAGCAGATGATGCCGAGTAGATAGAGCAGAGGCAATAGATGCAGTGAAATACACCATCTTGTGAAATATCATGTCGAACATCTAGAGCACTTTTGTTAATAACTTGTTAATAATGTTATTGTATTATAGCGATTTTAAATGGTTTTATGTATGTTTTATATTGGCGTATGCCTCCTGTAAGCCGCCCTGAGCCCGCGTAGTGGGGAGGGCGGGGTATAAATTGAATAAAATTAATTAATTAATTAATCTCCAGTGGCCTATCAGAAGCTATGCTGGGCAAGACCCCTACCTGCCGCCACCCACTTTCTGAAAAACTTGTTTTGCTCCACCCACGTAAGATGTCGGCGGGTGCAATGGCACCACCTTAGGGACCCCTTCCCTAATCTGAGGACAGCCACAGGAAGAGCCCCCCCTTGAAAGGACTTCTCTTCTCAGGGTCCTTCTAGGAAACCTGCCTCGGAACCAAGGCTCCCTCTCAGCGGCGGAGTCCTGTGAGCAAAAATTCTACTCTGTGGGCTACCGGCACTAAAGATTTGGCCACTGCATAAATTAGTTTGCTCCGGTGCCGTCCTTCTTGAGCTAAGATGGAAATGTGTGAGCCAGAGGCTAAAAAACTGTGAGCTAGCTCACACTAACTCAGCTTAGAGGGAACCCTGCCTCGGAACTCATCTGCCCCGGGAGTCACTGAGAAGCTGCTGCGATCTTCAGGGATTAAACACTCCTAGCCTAGATATCAGCACTCAGATCATCCTTTGAAAGAACGGCACTGCTGGGACAACGACCAATTAAGTTTGCCTGTGACACTTTTCAAAAAGCCCTTTATGGTCAGGGTCCGGCATACCTAAGGGACCGCTTTTCCCCATATGTTCCCCCAAGGGCACGACGATCGGGGGGGGGCAACATCTTTTGACTGCCCCAGGCCTCAGGGACGTCAAATTCGCCGAGACTAGGGCCAGGGCCTTTTCGGTAGCGGCTCCTACCTAGTGGAATGAGCTCCTGGAGGAGATTCGGGCCCTGCGGGATCTTGCGCAGTTCAGCAACTGCAAGACAGAGCTCTTCCGCCAGGCTTTCGAGTAGGAGCCGCCGCCGCTACTGTTCCATCAATGCACCATTGCCAAAAATTGGCAGAGATACCATCAGGGTGCAAGCGGGCCCTGGGAAGAAGACTGGCTATCTGCCGCTTTGGAACTTATGTTGCTGGTCCGGATCCGCCCTACTGGAACCCACCTTGGAACTGGGAACATCAGAGCACCAGCACTTTGTTATACTATTGTTATGTTTTTATCTTGTTTTGTTTTAATTATGGCTTTTGCCCCAATTGTTAGCCGCCCTGAGCCTTAGGGGAGGGCGGGATATAAATCGAATTATAAATAAATAAATAAATGCTGAATCACCGGAGGGGGGGAGGAGGCAGGATGCAAATATGACGAACAGGAGTGAATCTGAAGTACCTAATTTGGGGCCCAGAGATTAGCTTGATGCTAATTGAAGGTCCACTGTGCTCCACTCAGTTGTCGTGTTGGTGTTTGAGGGACACCCCCCCTCCCAGTGCTCTGGGACCACAGAGGGCCTGTTTGACAGCAAGCCGTGTCCACAAAGATCTGCATTGTCTCACAACACAGTCCTCCTCCACTCTGCAGCTGTCATAACACTTGGCAGCTTCCTTTTCTTCCCAGACATAATTCTGTGTAACTCAAGCCACGGGGGCCCTGGACTCTCCCGCTGGCCTGAAAGAGGCCCAGTCATCTGTCTCCCTCAGTCCTCCCCTCTCCCCCCCCCCCCCCCCCCCGCCCCAGAGCTGTCCCGTCTCTTGCTTGTTTTCAAGACTGGCCGGCTGTGTACGGCAGGGACGGCAGGGATCCTCCTTGGGGGACACGCGTTGAGTATCTGGCTCACATGCCTTCCCTCTTCTTTTGGGGTCAAATAGCAGGATGATTTATTCCTCCCCTAATCAGACTGGAGTTCCATTCTGGTCCTGTTTGAAACTTTTCCTCTTTTCCTTTCCACAGCACAGATGTGGAGCGACGGGGCACTGAGGAGTGGGACTTCCTAAGCTGTGCTCCTTACAGCTGCTCCACCGGAAGACGTGTCAGGACCAGAGAGCTGGAGGTGGAATTCCACCACACTTGCAGAGGGTCTTGCCACCTGTCTTGCAATTTGCAGATACTTCTAGCTGGTTGACTGTTAAGTCGCTCGCATAACAAAGAAGTCAGAGAGTGATTCAGCAAGAACACAACTTTATTCTTCCACTCGAACACAACTCCAACACGGATCAGCATCTGATAGCCAGAACAACACGGTTCAGCTTTTACATTGCAGTAGTCCTGCTTTTAAACTCTCCCGGCTGTTGTGGCCACACCCACTGTACAAATACCAACCAATACGGTTGTTCATATAAGGACCAATCACGGCCGTTCCCGCTCAGGGAGCTTGCTGCGAAGTGATTGGCTTGTTACTTCCTGGGCTAGCAATACCATTGGATGTATTTGGATCCTAGCCCAGGATGAAGCTTAACATTAGAAGTTAATGAGATGTTTCACATACATCATGCATTCCATGGCATAAGAACATAAGAACATAAGAGATGCCAATGTTGGATCAGGCCAAAGGCCCATCCAGTCCAACACTCTTGTGTCACACAGTGGCCAGAAACACCAGGGGCCCTCAGGAGGTCCAGCAGTGGGGCCAGGACACCAGAAGCCCCTCCCACTGTTGCCCCCCCCCCAAGCACCAAGAATACAGAGCATCACTTGCCCCAGAGCCCCTATCTATACCTTGTGGCTCATAGCCACTGATGGACCTCTGCTCCATATGCTTATCTAATTCCCTTTTGAAGCCGTCCATGCTTGTAGCCGCCACCACTTCCTGTGGCAGTGAATTCCAAGTGTTAATCACTCTTTGGGTGAAGAAGGGCTTCCTTTTATCCGTTCTAACCCGACCGCTCAGCAGTTTCATGGAGTGCCCACGAGTTCTTGTATTGTGAGAAAGGGAGAAAAGTACCTCTTTCTCTACCTGCTCTTTCCCATGCATAATCTTATAAACCTCAATCATGTCACCCCTCAGTCGTCATTTCTCCAAGCTAAAGAGCCCTAAGTGCCTTAACCTTTCCTCATAGGGAAAGTGTTCCAACCCTTTTATCATTCGAGTTGCCCTTTTCTGCTCTTTTTCCAAAGCTATAATATCCTTTTTAAGGTGTGGTGACCAGAACTGCACACAGTATTCCAAATGGCAGCTTTGGAATACACTACAAACTCCTCCCCCCTAAGTAAAAACAATCATGTACACTCGTAATCACTTAGGTAGGTCGGTGCTCGGCGCACCCACTGAGACCTACGTTGCTGTGTAGGCTCAGGACACAGCTCGGCTTGGGGGACTCCGCTTGACTCCAGGTACACTTCCGACCTCTGTTGCAGGTCCGCAGTTAGGGGTCTGCCCTACCACTGGGACAGTACTGGGCTCAGCCGTACTCACCTCTGGAGGAGGTCTCAGACGGTCCTCGGGTTGGGGGGACTCAGCCGGCTCGGAGTCTAGGCGTTCCTTTGCCCACCGCTGCCTAAGCTGGTCTATGTGGCGTCGCCACTTGCGTCCATCTACAAGCTCGACCACATACATTCTTGAACCAATACATTCAGTTACAGTGGCTGGTAGCCACGAGTGACCCCCTGCATAGTTACGACTAAAGACTTTGTCGCCTGGTTCCTAAGTGCGGACCTTTGGGAGTGCACTCTGCTGCTGGGGCTTTAGATTGTTCAGATCTGGATGAAGGCGATCTAATAAAGTGGTAAGGCGACGCCCCATCAGCAGCTCGGCCGGGCTGCGGCCTGTGGCTGAGCACGGGGTAACGTGCTGGCGCAGCAAAAATGAGGCCAGTTTTACCCCTCAATTGCCTTGCGTTAGCTTGGCAAGGGCTTCTTTGGTCCTCCTGACCATTCTTTCCGCCTGGCCGTTAGAGGGAGCCGACGTCAGGTGCCTAATCCCGTTGTCTGACAGGAACTGGTCGAACTCCCTAGAGACCAACTGTGCACCGTTGTCACTCACCAACACGTCCGGTAGTCCGTGGGTGGAGAACAAATGGCGCAACACGTTGATGACGGAAATTGAAGTGGTGGAGTGCATGTGCGCAACCTCCAACCACTTTGAGTATGTGTCAACAACGATCAGGAACATTTGGCCCTGAACAGGTCCCGCAAAATCCAGGTGGAGCCTGGACCAAGGCTTTCCCGCAGATTCCCACTTCTGCGGAGTGGCGGTAGGAGGTTCAGGCCTCGCCTGCTGGCACGGCATACAAACCCTGACCCACTCCTCAATGTCTGCGTCTAAACCGGGCCACCGCACATACCCCCGGGCTAACGCCTTCATGTGGACCATGCCGGGATGGCCCTCATGCAGTGATTCCAGCACCTTTTCTTGGAGTTTGAGGGGCACCACCACCCGGTTACCCCACAACACACACCCTGTATATATAAGCCGCCCTGCGCCTGCCCTGGCATGGAGGGTGGGATACAAATTAAACAAACGAACAAACAAATAAATCAGCTCAGCTACAATGATAAGGTTGGCAGCTCTGGGTTGGGAAACAGCTGGAGGTCTTGGGGCAGAGTAGGGTTGCCAGCCTCCAGGTGGGGCCTGGAGATCCCCCACTGTTACATTTGATCTCCAGACGAGAGAGATCAGTTCCCCTGCCTTGGAGGGTGGGCTGTAGGCAGGGGACATTTCGTAGAAAAAGAGGTGCAGGAGCTCATTAGCATAACTCATTTGCATATGCCACACCCCCTGACAGCACTGGGAGTGTGTCAGAAGGCAACACCCCCCGCTCAGGCTCCACTGGACTGTTTTGGATTGCTAGCTATTGGGGGTGGGGGAGGAACGTGCAGATCTGTCCTCGCAGAGGAGGGAGAGCTCGTACCTGAATAAAACCTGGTCTTAAAGGTGCCACTGGGCTGTTTTGGATTGCTAGCTATGGGAGGGGGGGAATGCGAAGATCTGCCCTCACAGAGGAGGGAAAGCTTGTACCTGAATAAAACTTGGTCTTAAAGGTGCCACTGGACTGTTTTGGGCCGGGGGGCTGGGGGGGGGGCTCTGCAGCTTACCTGGCTGCTTCTTGCTCTGACTGAGGGCTGCTGGGAGCAGGGGGGGGCTTGTTGCATGTGCTCCGCCTCCTGGGCTCTTTACTGCTGGAGCTCCGCTCCTGTGCGCTCTGGCGGGAAATGACCCCTGGCTGTAGGGCATTATCCTCTGCTGAGGTCCCTCCCCGTCCCTGCCCCCCCTGCCCTGTCTCCCAGATCCTAGTTTGACCCCCTGACCACCGGCGGTGTACCTCAAGGCAGGCAAAGATACCTTCTCCGTGGGGCAGCCTTCGAAAGTGTAAGGTGCAAAAATTGCCTTTTAAGCCTCGTATCTTTCAAGGCCTACTGCAGACCACAGGGTGAGCATTACGGAGGGCTCTGAGGCCGAACATTTTGGGCCACGGCTGTTTATTTAGGGCTCAGAGCCCAGAGATAGCGGAAACTCTTCTAGGAAGAAGGTTTTTGTTTGAAGTAATGAACGCAGTAGATTTGTATTTGAAGATTTCCTCTGTGGTCTGAATATTTTTCATGCTTTTAGCTTATTTATTTATTGGCCTCACTCACGCCCTGCCTTTCTTCCCCACCGAGACCCAAAGCAGCTGTGGCTGGGAGGAGGTGTGTAAATCATAAGTACAGTAAAATCTCTTCTTGAATAATCCTGTCCCTTTTCCTTTAATGTTGCTTACTTAAAGAACAATGGTTGCTTTGCTCATGGTGCCAGCGAGCCAAGTGATTCTGCTAGGCCAGTGATGGTGAACCTTTTAGAGGCCGAGTGCCCAAACTGCGACCCGAGACCCACTTATTGATCGCAAAGTGCCAACACGGCAATTTAACCTGAATACTGAGGTTTTACTTTAGAAAAAACAAGTCATACATCAACTTAAGATGATCCAAACAAAGTAAGGAAAGCAATCCCAAATGCTTTCATTGACTTAAAATTATTTGGCAGAGAATTCGACACTTTAATGATGGTCTGGGCCTGTCTGGGGCGATGGCACGCGTGCCCACAGAGAGGGCTCTGAGTGCCACCTCTGGCACCCGTCCCATAAGTTCACCACCACTGTGCTAGGACATTTAGTTTGATTCAGGGTCAGAGGCCTGATGGAATCTCTGTTTGTGGGCCCAGGGTAGCTCTTGGCAACCCTGTGTTTTATGTAGGGTCGCCCACCTCCAGGTAGAACCTGGAGATCTCCTGGAACTACAACTGATCTCCAGACGACAGAGACCCATTCCCCCGGAGGAAACGGCTGCTTTGGAGGGTGGGCTGTATGGTATTATACCCTTCTGGGGTCCTTCCTCTCCCCAAACCTCCCCTTCTACCAAGCTGCACCCCCCAAACCTCCAGGGATTTTCCAACCAAGAGTTGGCAACCTCAGAAGAGAAGAGAAACTTTCACTTCAGATCAATGCTCCCTCTAAGCTGTGGAGTCTTGTGAGCAGAAATTCTACTTTGTGAGCAACTGACATTAAAGTAGTGAGCAGGTGATTTGGCTACTGCATAAATTAGTGTGCTCTGGAGCCACATCCTTCCTGAGCGAGGACCAAAATGTGTGAGCCAGAGGCTAAAAAACGGTGGGCTAGCTCACACTCACTCATCTTAGAGGGAACACTGCTTTCAGATCACAGCTTTCTTTTTTAAAAAGCGGGGGAAAAGCAAAACAGCTACCATGAAATCTTGGGGAGAACGGTCACATGATTTAGCATTAGATATACTCTGAACTATGGTGCTGGAGAAGACTCTTGAGAGTCCCTTGGACTGCAAGAAGATCAAATCAGTCCATCCTAAAAGAAATCCACCCTGACTGTTCCCTGGAAGGCCAGATAATGAAACTGAAGCTCAAATACTTTGGCCACCCAATGAGAAGGGAGCACTCCCTGAAGAAGAAGACCCTGATGCTGGGAAAGACTGAAGGTCAAAGAAGACGGGGACGGCAAAGGATGAGATGGTGAGACAGTGTCATCGATGCAACGAACATGAAGTTGAGCCAACTTCAGAGGACGGCGGAAGACCGGAAGGCCTGGCGAGAGCTGGTCCATGGGGTCACGGAGAGTCGGACTCGACTGTGTGACTGAACAACAACAAATACTCTGAACCCAATGTGTTGTACTTTATAGAGTCTCCACAAAATGAATTAGAGCTGCACAGCTCGCTATGCCCACTAGGGGGTGGCATCCCCTAAGTGATGCACCTCATCACTGTTTAGTGGTTTTAGGCTATTATTCTGCCTAAAGACTGTTCCCACAGCTCCCTGAACCCATAGAAGGTGTTCCTTGAAGGACAGGTGGCTCATTGCGGCAACACCCTTTCGGCAACTTGGGTGCCGTTTATGAGGGAGCCTGGGGGAAGGAAAGGGAGAGAACAATCCAAAGGGAAGCACACCCTCGGGAAAGGTTCCTTTCAATCCCAGCCAGTCTAGAGCAGGGTTGTCGAACTCATTTGTTATTTTTTTTAACAGATAATTTTTATTCATTTTTATAAACAGCAAAGATTTACAAGGTAAGCATGAGCATAGCCAACTCTCAATGGCTTCATACATTTCGTACAATTTGTCGGTATTATACAGTTTGAAAATTACCATAGATGCAGAGTGTTTATTACATCAGGTACTGTTTCTTTGGTAGATAGAGGTACTAGTATGGGTGTCAGCTATGCTGCCATGGGGGTTGGGGAGGTCATTCTGTGGCTTGTTAATTGCGGTTGCATTCCTTTCCCTGCTGCTCTCCCTTGGCTGTAATGCTTATCTCTACGAATGTGCAGGAGGACGTTGTATTGTCTAGAGGTCTCTCATCCTTCGTGAGAGATTCCTGGTTCCCAGCTTTCGCCACCTAACGGTTCCCTAACTCAGCCCGTGCGCGGGAGGGTACCTTATTGGCCCATGCCATGGGGGGGGTGCATACGAATACCCTATATCCCATTAGGTTCTACAAGTGGAGACCCGCAAGAAAATGTTGCGTACTGAGTTCATCTTGAACTCCGTTCTCTCTCTTCCCCCCCGCTCTGTCTCTCCCCCTTTTCTCTCTCCCCCCTTCTCTCTCTTTCCCCCCCTTCTCTCTCTTCTCCCCCCTCCCCCACGATGGTGAAGATGAGGATGGCAGCCAAGGTGGAAGCCACCCAAGGGGGCCGCTCCGAGGCCGGCAGGGGGCTGTCCAAGCCACTCCAGTTGTCGCCTCGCATGCCGCCGGCCCCGGCAAGCCGCTCACTCGACCCGCATCCCAGCGGCCCAAGCTGGGCGCCTGCAGGCAACTTCAAGCAGGGGCGCCGCTTTTGGCCGCGAGCCGGCAGGGGCTCTCTTGGGAGGAGGGGGTGTGTGTGTCTCTCTGGAGCGCCGCCTTCTCCCCCTCGGACGTTGCCGCAGGCCGCTTCTCTTCCCTTCACGGGAACGCTGGCTCCACGTCTTTTCCCCCTCCTCACCGGTCTTTCTCCCCCGCCGCTGCCGCTGCTGGGCCTCCCTGGCCGTTCGCTCCCTTCCCCCCAGGCCGCTTCTCTTCCCTTCACGGGAACGCTGGCTCCACGTCTCTTCCCCCTCCTCACCAGTCTTTCTCCCCCACCGCTGCCGGGTCTCACCGGCCGTTCGCTCCCTTCCCCCGCACGCAAGCCCGGTAGGTCGCAGAGTGTCTCCTGCACATGCGCAGGAGATGCTCTTGCACTTTCGGGGGGATTTAAACATCCCCCCGAGATTTTTTTCAACTTTTTTTATTTTTGTGCACATGTGGGGACTGGCCCACGTGTGCACAAACCTCCCCCGGCCCCCCAGCTGCCCCCGGAGTGCTGATTTAGCGATCCGCACTCCGGGGGCAACTTCGCTATTAGATATATAGATGGGTCGCCGCCATTCCTAACAGTGCCTGTGTTACTGCATCTATAGCTTTGCAATAAAAGTATAACCGTTCCTGAATGCGTGTACTTCGTTGTTGGCTGTGGGTTCTGACAATGGGGTACCATATACATACAATGTCATTCTGACCACCTCTAGATAGATTTTGTTTCAGAGTATCTGAGATTTTCTCCATTATATAAAGGTTCCAAAGCTTTTTGTACCAGAGGTTTACATTTAGCCTACTCGTGGATTTCCATGTGGCTGCTAATGTGGTTTTGGCTGCAAATAGTAATAGAGAGATTCTTTTCTTTTGTGTATTAGATAGACTGTTTTCCTCTCTGAGATTTAAAAGCAGAGCTTCCGGAGATTTGTCTATCTTGATTTTGGCTGAACTCATTTGTTATGAGGGCCAGGTATGACATAAATGAGACCTTGTTGGGCCGGGCCATGTGTGTGATAAAATGTAATGCCAGAAAGCAGAAATATAAACTTTATATAAAGGACACAAACATAAAGGGTGTGTGTGTTTTTTACTTAAAATAAAAACATGCTTAAAACATTAGCACTCTTGCAGTATTTTGTTTATTTAACAGTGTCTGATAACTGACACCTCTTGCTCTGAATGATTGCATCAAAATGTTTGTGCTGTTGCAATCTTGAGTATGCTGTTCAGGTGTGTATCTCTAAGCTGCAAACCTACGATGGCACAGCAGCAGCAGAACTGGAAGAAGAAGAAGACAGCCAGTTTCACTGTGGGCCTGATAGAAGCCCTCCGGGGGCCTGATCCAGCCCCTGGGCC
>NW_015160251.1:498728-506758 GCF_001447785.1 Gekko japonicus
GCCCCCGGGCCACATGTTCGACACCCCTGGTCTAAAGCCAGCGTTTTCGCTCGGATGACCGCGGCCCTTCCCCTGGCGCACCTGGCGTGGCTGCGTCACTTCTGGGTGATGTGCTGATGCCAGGCACATCCCGTGCTTTGGAGGTGGGGTTCCCCCCGGGGTCCGATCCGGCGGCGGCGGGGAACGGGCCTCTGGGGACTTGGCAAGCCTATGGGCGGGGTATAAATATAAGTATAAATAAATAAATAAATATAATGCCAAAAAATCCACCCCCTAAAACAGCCATGTCCTCCTCTGTAATCTGGAGACCCGCTGTAATTCTGGGAGATCTCCAGGCCCCACCTGGAGAATGGCAACCATCGGAGGAGGAAGGACCCTGGGTATGAAAGGCAGTTGGGAGCCGTCAGACAGAGGACTTCCTTGTCTGCAGCATCACACAGCTTGGGAACCCCCTCTCAAGGGAAATCCACTTGGCCCCATCCTTGTTGGTGTTCCACGGAACGGTGCCTGTCCGTAGTCCGAGATGCAACATTGGCTGCCAGGGAAAACCGCTTATGCTTTTGGCTGATGGTGTTTTTAATGGCATTCATGATCTTTTAAATGGTTTTTGGAATTGCTGGCTGCTTTGTTTGGCTGGTTATACCTTTTACGTATCGTATATTTTAACCTCTTTAAAAACCCATTGTAAGTGACTCTAGGGGTCTGTATTCGCACAGATGGGGTATATATATGAATGTTTTAAGATTATAAATAAACATACGGCGGACTCGCTCTGACTGCAACAGCGCTCCGTTTTCACTTCTGCAGCTTTCCAAACGATACTCTGCCCTGGGCACCTCAAGCGCCGAAGGTGACCAAAGCATACAGTACCATTTTTTATTTTTCTTTGGCTTTTAATTTAAAATTGATTTGTGGGAGGAAAAGCTAAATTAAATCAAGTTGCTGAGAAGCCATGGGGGAGATCCCAACGCCTCTTCATGTCTGAGCCTCCCTCCCTTTGGTCCCCGTTTCCATGTATCTTGCGAGTCTTTAATGTTTATTGCTGTTTGTTTTTCATAGCCCTGGCTTTATGTGGTTTTAATTATTAAGTTTTTCCCCCCCCGAGGAGTCAAGAAGTGACTTGCCGGCTTCCCGGATGGCTGCTGGGAGCCGCAAGCCGATTGGCCATCCCTGGATCCTGCCCCTCTCGTCCCAGTCGTCTGCGATTTCCATGTGAGGTTTCCAACCAGGCTGACGGTGCCTTGGCCGGCCACAAAAAGAAGGCTAAAATTAATAAAATCTGTTTCACAAAAGCCGTTTCCTTTAGGCCATCTCTGACCTCTTCCCCAACTTTTACTTCAACTTTTGTCCGATTAAAAAATATTTCTTGAAAATGCCTGCTTCATGATGCGGGTTTAAGGAGAGAGGAGATGGAATCGGAGAGGCCACGGGATTGAAAAACCTGTCAGCAGCAGGCCCGTGGGCAGGGTCACCAAGAAAGAAGAGAGCACCAGGATTCGTAGCCACCATAAATCCATAGGGTTATTGCCAGCGGTTGGGCCCAACAGGAAATGCCTCATTGCCTGTCCCATGAGATGCAACACCAGAAGACAAGTGCAAAGTAACAAAGTTATGGGCCAGTTAATGCTGGCATTGCAAATCAAATCAAGCTAGGGCACGAGGAAACAGTTGCCGTTGCCAAAATAGGCACAGGTGTGTCCTGAAAAGCTCAGATGCAGAACAGAGATAGACCCAGATGGGACGAGTCCCAGTGAAGGTTGGATAGGTGCTCATTAGCACCTCATGGCCAAGGAGACCAGCGGCATGTTGTTTCCAGATAGCCTAAAAGTCCATAGTATGGATCTGGAAACACTGGGGAAAACCCTACATTTCCCAGAGTCAGGTTAGAATAGATAAAAGGAAGTACTTCTTCACCCAAAGAGTGAAGGAAACCTCAGCCGCTGAGGTCACTGCTGCAAAATGTCAAGGAAATACATGTCTTGTGTCATTTCTATGCTTCAATTTTAACGTGCTGACATCTATATCACCCCATTTGCCTCGGCTGCCCTATATAGGCTGCGGTCACATGGAGCATTAGCCACGTTACAGAGACGGAAGCTAGGCGGATTTTCCGGGAGCGATCACAGCGCCACATCTGGGAAGCGTAGAGCTCCCGTGGCGAACCCGAGGCTTCCCGCCGAAGATGCGGGGTAAAAAACTAGTACCTCCGAGGTACTAGTTTCCGGAAACCGCGGGGCAAGGGCGGGCACCTGATCGCGTCTACGGTGGTAGGTCGTGGCATCCGGCGCCCGCCCATGTCCCGTCGCTAAAAGGTTTTTTCCCCCCAAGTCTCCATGGGATGCACACAAGCACCCAACGGCGCATGCGCACACTTTGGTTAAAAACAAACAACACCGCCCCCTCCTCTTTTCCGTACCCCCCCCCACACTCCTGGCTCGGCGTGCTCGAGAGAAACTCTCTGCACCCGGCGGCAGAGGGGGAGGTGCAGGGGGGGCGTGGCGGGAGGGCAGCCCAGCTGAAGCTCCTCCTGGAGGGGACCGGACAGAGGACACAGTTTGCATTCCTCTGCAGCCCTGGAAGGGGTTAAACCCGCGGAGCCTTTTGCTAGAGAGGCCGCTTCTTTGCCGCGCCGCAGGATTGTCCTGTGATCGGCACCTCCCCCCTAACCACGGGACCTCGACGGGACCTCTACCGGATGTCTGATCGCGCAGCCGTGTGTTATTTTGCTCCGGGGCAAACAGCCACGCCCCCCCCCACATTTTCCTGCCCGTGTGACCGGGGCCTTAATTAATTAATTTTATCGAAAACATTTGTGAGGCACCTTTCTGCCTTGTGGAACTCAAGGCTACAGGGATCAGTTCCCCTGAAGAAATATGATGCTTTGGAAAATGGACCACCAGGTCCCTTGGAACAGCCGGTGTGGGACAGGGGATACACTTACTGGGCGCCGGGAAGAACGCCGGAAATTAACGCGACACGTCTACATGACTTGGAAGTGATGTAGGTAATTTGTGGTGTGACCCTCTGGTTTTTGGGCAAAACTCTATAGTAGAAATAGCTTTCACCATGGAGTTTTGCCCAAAACCTGAGCACCGCCCCTCCCGATGACCCTAATGTGCCTACGTCACTTCCGGTCATGTAGGCACATCACATTAAGTTCCACTATTCCTCCTATGGTGTGTGTGTGTGGGGTAATTTTGGCCAGCGGTGAAGACGTGGGGGCCGAAAGTGGAAGACCCCCACCGGGGGGAGGAGTGTCTGGCATCCCTTTTTTTGGAAAGGCCATGTGTGTGTGATTGGCCTTCGTTATCAGTGTTTTTATGTTCATAGCAAGCCCATTCTTTGCTCCAGCTCTATTAAAAATGTCTTATTTATGGCCCTCTTTATGAAAGAGTGGTCTATTGTCTTTTGTGAAAGAACTGGAATCCACCCACTCCTGGGATTCAGGTCCCCATACAAGTTCTTGTGATTAGTTGCCAATTGATTGCGCAGATGAACAAGCCCACAGTCTTCTACCGGACCATTATTATTCCGTGATTCATAAGAACATAAGAGAAGCCACATGTTGGATCAGGCCAGTGGCCCATCCAGTCCAACACTCTGTGTCACACAGTGGCCAAAATTCCAGGGGCCATCAGGAGGTCCAGCAGTGGGGCCGGGACACTGGAAGCCCTCCCACTGTTGCCCCCCCACCCAAGCACCAAGAATACAGAACATCACTTGCCCCAGAGCCCCTATCTATACCTTGTGGCTAATAGCCACCGATGGACCTCTGCTCCGTATGCTTATCTAATTCCCTTTTGAAGCTGTCCATGCTTGTAGCCGCCACCACTTCCTGTGGCAGTGAATTCCATGTGTGAATCACTCTTTGGGTGAAGAAGGACTTCCTTTTATCCGTTCTAACCCGACCGCTCAGCAATTTCATGGAGTGCCCACGAGTTCTTGTATTGTGAGAAAGGGAGAAAAGTACCTCTGAGGATGGATCTGGTTTAGTTGTACTGAACTTTTAGGCACAGGTTCGATTCCTTCATTACCCATAGATCTCTTTTATACGCATTTTGAAAACGGGGATTTATGAGAGGGCCATAATAAGAATCATTGCTAAGAGCACAATGTTTTTTTACCAGTGTGTTGAGATAGTGTACTTTTCATTAATTTAATTTTGCTTTACCAGTTTTTCCCCTGATGAAGAGAAGCTCTGCTTGAAACATGTTGGGATAACTTTATTGCATGGTCACTGGAATACGGACTTTTGCATCTGTGTAGGTTTCCACCACCGCAGCTGCGGTGGCTCAAGTGGTTAAGACGCTGAACTGCAGGCTGTGGAAGGTCAGTAGTTCAGCAGCTTGAGACCCGAATGTGCCGCATGATGGAGTGACCTCCCGTCTCTAGTTCCAGCTCCTGCCAACCTAGCCGTTCGAAAGCAAGAAATTGCAAGTAGATAAATAGGTACCACTTCGGTGGGAAGGTAACAGCGTTCCGTGCGCCTCGGTGTTTAGTCATGCCGGCCACATGACCACTCAAACGTCTTCGGACAGCGCTGGCTCTTCGGCTTGGAAATGGAGATGAGCACCGCAACCCTAGAGTCGGATTCAACTGGCTTTCAAGCAAGGGAACCTTTACCTTTACCTTTAGGTTTCCACCAAGCGTTTTTGCCTCACTCCCTCCATGTCTGGGGGTGGAAAGTGTCCTGAAGTCACAACTGACTTATAGTGACCCCGTAGCATTCTCAGGGCACGAGATGCACAAAGGTGGCTGGCCTGGACTTCCTCTGCGTAGCAACCCTGGAGGACTTCCTTGGCGGTCTCCCATCCAAAGGCTGACCCTGCCTGGCTTCCAAGATCTGATAAGATCAGGCTAGGGTGGGCCAATTCAGTCAGGGCAAACAGAGGTGGTTGGCCACTGCCTGCCTCTGCGTAGCCACCCTTGAGGACTTCCCTGGTGGTCTCCCATTCAAGTACTGACCAGGGCCAGCCCTGCTTAGCTTCTGAAAAGTACTGGGTTCAAGACGTGTAGTCTAGTGATTTCAGCTCATGGTTTGTTAGCAGGCAAAACTGAGACGAGTGGGGCCCTGTTTAAATGCCAATACAAGCCACACCCAACAACGCACCCCAAACCTGTGGTACCACTTCGGTGGGAAGGTAGCAGCGTTCCATGCGCCTCGGTGTTTAGTCATGCCGGCCACATGACCACGGAAACGTCTTCGGACAGCACTGGCTCTTCGGCTTGGAAACGGAAATGAGCACCGCAACCATAGAGTCAGACTCGACTGGGCTTCAAACAAGGGCACCTTTACATTTACTTCACGGAAACGTCTTCGGACAGCACTGGCTCTTCGGCTTGGAAACGGAAATGAGCACCGCAACCATAGAGTCAGACTCGACTGGCTTTCAAGCAAGGGAACCTTTACCTTTACTTTATCATAACCAGTGCTCCCTCTAAGCTGTGGAGCCTTGAGAGCAAAAATTCTTCTTTGTGAGCTACTATTGGCACTAAAGTTGTGAGCGAGCGGATTTGGCTACTGCATAAATTAGTTGGCTCTGGAGCCGTCCTTCCTGAGCTGAGACAAAAATGTGTGAGCCGGAGGCTAAAAAACTGACCTAGCTCACACTAACTCAGCTGAGAGGGGACACTACTGCTCATAACCATAGGTCCCTTCTTGGATCCGGACTGACTGACTGGTCCATTCTCGGATCCTCTGTGTCTATTGTTCTGGTCGCGAAGCTTTGCTTGTTCGCTTGACCGCGTGCGGCCCCCACCACATGTGTGGTCTCTTTGTTAGTACACAGGGGTCATTTCCTGCAGGAGCTCACAGGAGCAGAGCTCCGGCAGTAAGGAGCCCAGGGGGCGGGCACATGCAACAAGCCCCACCCCCTGTTCCCAGCAGCTGTCAGTCGGGCCACGAGGAGCAAGAAGCAGCCATGTAAATTGCAGAGCCTTCCCCCTAGACCGCCCTCAGGTGCAAGCTCTCCCTCCTCTGTGAGGACAGATCTGCATGTTCCCCCCCCCCCCAATAGCTAGCAATCCAAAACAGTCCAGTGGAGCCTGAGCGGTGGGTGTTGCCTTCTGACACACTTCTGGTGTTGTCAGGGGATGTGGCGTATGCAAACAAGTTATGCTAATGAGTTATGCTAATGAGCTCCTGCACCTCTTTTTCTACGAAATGACCCCTGTTAGTACATAACGGCTTCCGACATCTGATGAGATTGGGCTAGTTTGGGCAATCCAGGTTAGCCCTTCTTTTACAACATGGTGGTGACGGAGAGTCCCATCACGTGGCAGCTGGAAAGTACTGAGACGGACGAGTGATTACAGCTCTCCTACTTTTATTAGTGCAGAACAAGACAACTTTAGCCGGCTCGCAGGCCGGCTTGTATTCTGTGAAAACCCACACCCAAAACACACCCCCACACCGTAATAGGCTATTTACAGTGGCCGAGAGTTCCATGGGCTCTCGGCCGGGAGCCTAGCCCTCAGATGGGTGCGAGCTCGGATCCGCTTAGTCCATTGTTCGCTGGAGCGAAGCTCGGTGTTTTAGCAGGACCACGCGGAGCCCCCATCTGCCATGAGGTCGGGTCCAGTGTTCCCTCTAAGCTGAGTCAGCGTGAGCCAGCTCACAGATTTTTAGACTCTGGCTCACACATTTTTGTCTTAGCTCAGGGAGGATGGCCCCCGAGTCAACTGATTTGTGAAGGAGCCCAATCGCTCGCTCACGACTTTAAGGCCAGGAGCTCACAAGGTGGAATTTTTGCTCACAAGACTCCGCAGCTTAGAGGGAGCCTTGGTCGGGACGGAATCCATGACAGCAGCCGACTTACGGCCACCCCTCGGGGAGTGTCCAAGGCAAGAGTTGTTCTCTGCAGCAGCCCTGGACTTCCTGGGGGCTCTCCCACGCAAGCGCCATTCAGGACTGACCCTGCTCCGCTTCTAACCTTCGACGGGATTGGGCCAGCCCTGGCCCATCCAGATCCCCTCTGGGGAGTCACGTGATTTGCACCACTACATTTGCCTCCATGCGGTTCTTCTCCGGTGTCTGGCTTCTTCTCCCCCTTTTTGTGTCTGCTCAGGGTGCTGGTGGCTCAAGTGGTTGAGACGCTGAACTGCAGGCTGTGGAAGGTCAGTAGTGCAGCAGTTCGAGACCCGGGTTGCCGCAAGATGGGGTGAGCTCCCGTCTCTAGTTCCAGCTCCTGCCAACCTAGCAGTTCGGAAGCAAGAAATTGCAAGTAGATAAATAGGTACCACTTTGGTGGGAAGGGAACAGTGTTCCGTGCGCCTTGGTGTTTAGTCATGCCGGCCACAGGATCACGGAAACATCTTCGGACAGCGCTGGCTCTTCGGCTTGGAAACGGAGATGAGCACCGCAACCCTAGAGTCGGATTTGACTGGCTTTCGAGCAAGGGAACCTTTACCTTTACCTTTACAGGGTGCTGGGCAGTGCTTGTTCCCAATCTGGATCTGCTCCGGTGCATCCACCGGAATTGCCCACCCAGCACCAATGTTCCCTGTAAGCTGTAGGGTCGGGTGGGCAAAAATTCTACTTTGTGGCCTACTGGCACTAAAGTTGTGAGCGAGCCATTTGGCTCCTGCATCAATTAGTTTGCTCTGGAGCCACATCCTTCCTGAGCTAAGACAAAAATCTGTGAGCCGGAGACTGAAAAGCTGTGAGCTGGCTCACACTAACTCAGCTTAGAGGGAACACTGCCCAGCACCCTTACAACGTGGCAGAACTTGGCCACAACACCGGTAAAGCAGCACAACAATTCTCACAGCATCGATGGGCCCTGACCAATGTTCCCTCTAAGCTGTGGAGTCTTGTGAGCAAAAATTCCAACTTTGTGAGCTACCGACATTACATTTGTGAGCGAGCCATTTGGCTCCTACATAAATTGGTTTGCTCTGGAGCCGTCCTTCCTGAACTGAGACAAAAATGTGTGAGCTGGAGGCCAAAAAACTGTGAGATAGCTCACACTCACTCAGCTTAGAGGGAACACTGGCCCTGACTCACAGATCTGTCATGACTGTGCAACTGA
>NW_015160251.1:507295-507883 GCF_001447785.1 Gekko japonicus
ATTCCCACTGACCAAGTGGTGAAGGGGGGGGCAGCGCTAGGCCCAATAAAGAAACTAGCTGTCGGGCTGACTGGGAGGCCAGGCAGTGGCCGGGACATCTTTTCTTTGGTACCGGAGGGCATGGCCATCTTGTTGAGGTGCCTGGAGGCAGAAGCAGGTATCCGGGGAGGCACGTGGAACTGGTTCAAATCGTTCCTCATGGATCGGACTCAAAGCCCTCAGGGCCATCTTGTTGAGGTGCCTGGAGGCAGAGGCAGGTATCCGGGGACGCACGTGTAACTGGTTCAAATCGTTCCTCATGGATTGGACTCAAAGCCCTCAGGGCAAATCATTCATACTTTGGGGGTTGGTTGTCATCGATATGCGGATGATACCCAGCTCTCAATCTCCATGACACATGGAATTCACTGCCACAGGAAGTGGTGGCGGCTACAAGCATGGACGGCTTCAAAAGAGAATTAGATAGGCATATGGAGCAAGAGGTCCATCAGTGGCTATGAGCCACAAGGTATAGATAGGGGCTCTGGGGCAAGGGATGCTCTGTCTTCTTGGTGCTTGGGGGGGGTCAACAGTGGGAGGGCTTCTAAT
>NW_015160251.1:508260-513955 GCF_001447785.1 Gekko japonicus
AATCCTGGGAGATCTCCAGGCCCCACCTGGAGCTTGGCACTGTGTGCTGCTAGACCCCCCCCCCCAACAAACAGACAGGTAGGAGAAATCTCAAATCATGGAGGCCCACCAGGTTACAAACTGGATCAGTTCCCCCCACTCTCCTCTCCTGCAGAGCATGGAGAAGCCCCGGCTGAAGAAGAAGAAGAATCCTGGTCCTCTTCTTCGCTCCTCCCTGTCTTCTTTCCTCCACTGAAGTTCTGTCTTGTTCCTTTTCCAAGCACTGCTCAGTGGATTTGAGCCTGGGAACATTCTCTGCCTCCAGCATCCAGTCCCTTCGCACTTCAGGGAGCTCCAGACAAGGTGAGGGCTCCATCCATCATCCGCCCGCCCTTCCTGACCTCTGTCCTGCTGCAGTATTCCTTGGCACCGCCAGTCTTTGATGGGCTCCTCTGACGCTGCGGTGATGAAGTCCAGGCCTCAAAAGAGAGAGAAAAGGAGACCCACAAAATGCAGTGGAAACATCAACAGTTCTTCTGAAGCGAGTGGCAGGGTGAATAAATAGAGAGTTGTATGAAAGCCAGGGACCCCACCAGACAGAAAGGCTTGGTGTAAAACCTGGCCAGTCTGACACACCCCATTGAGCCTCTTCTACATACATCACTTCACACCCAAGAGACACATGCACGCGCCCGAGGGGTGCTTGGTGGGAGGGATTGTAGAATGTGGATCGTTCCTGTAAAAGAACAGTGAAAAATGCTGTGTCTTTTGCTTGTCAGCAGGGGGAGCCATTGGCTGTGCAGAAAGGACCCCGTGAACCTTGTTTCGGCTCAGAAGTCGCCCCTTTTCCGCCCCCAGAAGTGGGCATATGGGCACCACTCAGAAACATCCTCCTCTCTCCTTCAGAGCAAAAGGGGAAGGTTGTTCCAAAAACTTATCATATAAGCGAAAATTATGGAGCAAAGTTTGAGCCCAGAGTGGCACCTTTAAGACCAAAGTTTTATTTTCCTCATTTCGTCATGAGGAAACTATTAAGGTTACAATGATTTCTTGGATGAAAGATTTGGGTAAAAATATAGAGATAGGGCAATGGTCTAAAATATGGAAATTTGTTAAGTACGTGAGAGCTATATCATATAAGGAAAATATATATAAAATGTTCCACAGGTGGTACTGGTCTCCGGATAAAATAGCTAAATGTTATACGAATACATCCAACTTGTGTTGGAAATGTAAAATCAAAACCTTTTACCATATGTGGTAGAAATGTAAAGGTAAAGGTTCCCTTGCTCGAAAGCCAGTCGAGTCTGACTCTAGGGTTGCGGTGCTCATCTCCGTTTCAAAGCCGAAGAGCCAGCGCTGTCCGAAGACGTTTTTGTGGTCCTGTGACCGGCATGACTGAACACCAAGGCGCACGGAACGCTGTTACCTTCCCATCAAAGTGGTACCTATTTATCTACTTGCAATTTCTTGCTTTCGAACGGCTACGTTGGCAGGAGCTGGAACCAGAGATGGGAGCTCACTCCGTCATGTGGCAACTCGGGTCTTGAACTGCTGAACTACCGACCTTCCACAACCTGCAGTTCAGAATCTTAACCACTTGAGCCACCACAGATACACAAAATAATTCAGGAAATTTTGGGTATGAATTTGGCTTTAATACCGGAAATATATTTGTTAAATATGATTCCTAATGGTTATAATGCACAAGAGTTTTATCTGATGACGTATATAATAACTGCAGCACGTATGTTATTGGCAAAGAATAGGAAATTAGATAAATTACCCTCTAAAGAGGACTTAATGGTAAAACTGTTAGACCTTGTGCAGGTGGATGATTTGAGTTTAATACTGCACAAGAAAAATCACAATGTACAGAGCAAAAGGTGGTCTAGGGCATATGACTGGATAAAACGAGCGAGGGAATAATCGACTCTAAACTTTGATGTAATCTGTTAAAATGGAATGTATATATTGAAAAACTGGAAAATAAAAATATTAACAATAAAAAAGGACCAAAGTTTTATTCAAGGTATAAGCTTTTGTTCGCCTGCACATGAAAGCTCATCGCCTGAATAAAATGTTGCCGATCCGAAAGGGGCAACTCTGGATTCGAACTTTGTTCTGATGCGTCAGACCAACACGGCCGCCCACCCCCACCCCCGGAACCAAGCAAAATGATCTGAGCGTCTCCCCTGAGGAAGCATAGATCAGCCCCAGCAACAACCTGGATTGAGACATAATTTACATACTATTTTGTGGAGATAACCTTTCTCTGCATTGAAAGACTCTGGATTTTTGGCAGTCCTGAAGGCCCTTAGAACCAAAACATTTTGCAAGAAATGGAGGTCTGTTTTGGGAACATAATTGTACTTTTGTGGGAACATAATTGTCCTTTTTTTTTGTCCCCATGCATGCATTTTGAAAGGGGACGGTATGCGTTTTCCTTTTAAGCAAGTATTCACAAAATCACTGTCTGAAGCAATTCAGTCAGGAGCTTAAGGAACGTGGCCTTTTAAAAAACATGTCTTGTTCTATTTTTGTTTAGCAATGTCTGAGATTAAGGGAGGGAAGGTATCAACTGGATCTTAGGGAAAACTTTTTGACAGCAAGAGTCGTGCCACAGTGGAATCAGCTGCCAAGGGAGGCTGGGAGCTCCCCCTCCCTGGCAGTCTTTAATCAGCGGCTGGACAAACACTTGTCAGGGATGTGCTAGGCTGATCCGGCATCGAGCAGGGGGGTTGGACTAGATGGCCTCTAGGAACCCTTCCAGCTCTGTGATTCTATGAGGAACTTCAGACAGACGATATAATCCGGAAGAGGAATGGGTCCAAAACGGTTTCTGGTCTGTCATTTCAGACAGAACCCATTTTAGAACCGGTTCCCTACCGGAATATATTTGTCATTTCATACACAAACGCTTCTGTCCTGTTTAGGAAACAGGGCTGAAGCGTTTTACCTGTCAACCGCTTCCAAGTAGTCTTCAGTTCCCTCTCCCAGTTCCGATGCACTTTTCCCCGCCTTTTTTTGCCCACACAGGCGATCTCCGGCTTTTTTCCTTTTCTGAACATTTGCCAGTGTGGTGTAGTGGTTAAGTGTGCGGACTCTAATCTGGGAGAACCGGGTTTGATTCCCCACTCCTCCACTTGCACCTGCTGATGTGACCTTGGATCAGTCACAAGCTCTGGCACAGCTGTCCTTGAAAAAGAGCAGTTTGTGTCAGAGCTCTCTCAGCCCCACCCACCTCCCAGGGTTGTTGTGGGGAGGGGGAGGGAAAGGAGTTTGTAAGCCGCTCTGAGACTCCCAAGTGAAGGGCAGGGTATAAATCCAATCTCTTCTTCTTCATCTTCTTCTTCTTCTTCTTCTTCTTCTTCTTCTTCTTCTTCTTCTTCTTCTTCTTCTTCTTCTTCTTCTTCTTCTTCATAGCGATATATCGCTATAACGCTATACCGGAACCTCAAACTATTGCCATGGCGATCTCATTGGAATGCCTGGACTCCACTGGGATACATGCGATGGCTACATCTGCCCCCTGGAAACAATTACCCCATTGGACAGCAGCTTCCAGCGGGAGATCAGGGCATCACCCGCGCGGGCGGAAAACGGCGGGAAAACAAGGCGGTGCAGTCTGAAATGCCAAACCGCTTCTGATCCGGCTCTTTTCCGGTAGGGGAAAGCCCTGTGTGAAATGGCAGCCCTGTACCGGTTCACTTCGAAACGGTTCCATCCCCGGCGGCACCTTCAGTCAGAGAGGGCCAGGCAGGAGGTGATGGGGAAGCCCTCTTCCACCTGGGACACCCTGGAGAGCGGCTGCCAGCCTGAGACAAGGCTGACCTGGATGGTGTGTGTGTCTGTCTGTCTGTCTCAGTGCAGGCAGCTCCGCATGTCCACGTGTCCTGCAGGCAGGACGGCAACACCCTGATGTATGGATCTTACAAGACCGAGGACAGCAAGACTGGGTCCCACACGCCATTTGAATGACGAGGAACAATACTTGGACCACGTCCACACCTCCAGGTATTGTTCGTTTACAATCCAGGAGCCCAAGAGAGCCAATTTGTGCTTGTTTACAATGGACCGTGGTGAAGCTGCCGCTGCCTGAACCTGAACAAGAGCCAGTGATTAATGCCACAGCAGGAAACAGGGGGAAGATCAACAAAGGATTTTATTAATAAATGGGGCCTATGGCCAGGCCAGCGGCCCATCCCACTCCGTTTACTCATTCCTGACGAGGAAAAGCTCCCCTACCCAGCCAGCCTTCCAGCCCGCCAGCCCCCCACCCCGGCACATCAACGCCTTCCAGGATTTGGAACTGCTCCCAGACGGCAAGTCTGCCGGGGATCTGATTCTCTTTCTCCCAAGGGTTTACCCACGGAGCTTGGGAATCCATAGGTCAAAAAGACCGTGATAACTGGGATGACGGAGGAGAAGGAAATGGGCGATGGCTGGTGATACTTCTTCTCTCTGATGGGGAGGCCCATCCATCAGCACACGTTAATTAGTCCGAGAGAGAGGACAAGCAACGGAGACCGGTTTTCCGAAAGGTGTCCCTAGCTAAGCGGCGCTGCAGCTGATTGCGGGGAGCAGCGATTGGCTACGGCGGGGTGCCCAAAACCCGAACATCCCTGTGCTTGACAAGCAAGGTCCAGGCAGCTACGGAGAGTGGGGGGCTTCCTTGGACACCCCCCAACTATCTTTCGGCAAAGGCGCAGAAAACCCTTTCCTCTCTGGCCTCATGTTCCCCGTGAACACATGAAGCTGCCTTATACTGCATCAGACCATCAGTATTGCCTACTCAGACTGGCAGCAGCTCTCCAGGGTCTCAGGCAGAGGATATTTACATCACCTCCTACCTGGTCCTGTTACATGGAGATGCCAGCAATTGGATGTGGGACCTTCCACATGCCAGCCAGATGCTCTACCACTGAGCCAAGGCTCATCCTGTCCAGCCTGGGCAGGTTTTTTTTGCACGAACACGTGGAGCTGTCTGATACCGAACCAGAACCTTCATTCATCAAGGTCAGAGCTGTCTACTCATAGAATCATAGAATCACAGAATTGGGCCATAGAGGCCATCTATGAGAGCCAGTCTGATGAAGTGGTTAAGTGCGCGGACTCTAATCCGGGAGAACCAGGTTTGATTCCCCACTCCTCCACTTGCACCTGCTGGATGACCCTGGGCAAGCCATAGTTCTGTCAGAGCTGTTCTCTCAAGGACAGTTCTGGAAAGAGCTCTCTCAGCCCCATGTACCTCACGGGGTGTCTGTGGTGGGGAGGGGAAGGGAAAGGAGTTTGTAAACTGCTCTGAGGATCTGAGTGAAGGGTGGGGTATAAATCCAATCTCCTCCTCCTCTTCTTCTTCTTCCTCTTCTCCTCGAGTGGAGTGCCACAGGCAGGGGTCGTTTCGTAGAAAAAGAGCTAGGGGGACTTATTAGCATAACTCATTAGCATATGTCACACCCCCTGACATCACCGGAAGTGTGTCATAAGGCCACACCCCCTGACATCACTGGAAGTGTGTCATAAGGCCACACACCCCGCCCCCAACGGTCCCGGCCGCCGCCGCCAGCCTTGCAGCTCCACTGCCGAGCCCCATGAGGGGCCCGGCGGTGGACCTGCAGGGTTGGCGGGAGTGCAAGGAAGCCCCGCAAAGGCCCTCCCCGGGCAGGGGTGGGGAGAGGCAGGGAGGAAGCAACTTACCCTCCCTCTTCTCCTG
>NW_015160251.1:513965-534143 GCF_001447785.1 Gekko japonicus
AAGTGTGCGGACTCTAATCTGGGAGAACCGGGTTTGATTCCCAACTCCTCCACTTGCATCTGCTGATGTGACCTTGGGTCAGTCACAAGCTCTGGCACAGCTGTTCCTGAAAGAGCAGTTTGTGTCAGAGTTCTCTCAGCCCCACCCACCTCACAGGGTGTCTGTTGTGGGGAGGGGAAGGGAAAGGAGTTTGTCAGCCGCTCTGAGACTCCAAGTGAAGGGCGGGGCATAAATCCAATCTCTTCTTCTCTTCTTCTTCTGCAGGTGACACGAAGCTGGGTGGGATTGCTAATTCTGAAGGAGACAGAGTCAGGATTCAAAATTATCTAGATAGGCTGGAACAGTGGGCTGAGACAAATAAAATGAATTTCAGTAGAGAGAAGTGCAAAGTCCTACACTTAGGTACAAAAAATCAGAGGCACAGATTTAGAATGGGAGGGACTTGGCTTGACACCAGCACATGTGAAAGGGATCTGGGTGTTCTGGTTGATCACAAGCTAAACATGAGCCTGCAGTGTGATGCGACTGCAAAGAAAGTTAATACAATCTTTGGATGCATTAACAGAAGCGTTGTGTCCAGATCAAGGGAGGTGGTCGTTCTGCTCTACTCTGCTATGGTCAGGCCTCACCTGGAGGACTGTGTCCAGTTTTGGGCACCACATTTTAGGAAGGATGTCGACAAGCTCGAGCGTGTCCAGAAGAGGGCAACCAGGATGGTGAGAGGGTTGGAGTCCAAGACTTATGAGGAAAGGCTGAAAGAGTTGAGTATGTTCAGCCTGGGAAAGAAAAGGCTTAGAGGGGACACGATTGCAGTTTTCAAGTATCTGAAGGGCTGTCATGTAGAAGATGGAGCAGATCTATTCTCTCTTGCTCCGGATTGCAAGACTAGATCTAATGGGTGGAAATTACAAAGGAGTCAATACCGGCTAAATATCAGGAGAAACTTCCTAACTGTAAGAGTGGTTGAGCAGTGGAACAGTCTACCTCAGGAGGGGGTGGATGCTCCTTCGCTGGATGTTTTCAAGCGGAGGTTGGACGATCATCTTTCGGGTATGTTGTAGGGCTATCTTTCAGCTATGACCTGCAAAGTCCCTTCCAACTCTAACATTCTATTCTCCTCCTCCTCCTCCTCCACCTCCTCCTCCTCCTCCTCCTCCTCCTCTCCTCCTCCTCCTCCTCCTCCTCCAACCCCCTGCTCAATGCAGGAATCCTCCTCCTCCTCCTCCTCCTCCTCCTCCTCCAACCCCCTGCTCAATGCAGGATTGACCTAGAGCATCCCTGACAAGAGTTTGTCTAGCCGCTGTGTTATGTTCCGACATAGACCACGCACATGGTTGCGCTGCACACGCGGTCAGCAAAATAGCCAGAGCTTCGATCCCAGGAACAGTAGGTACAGAGGATCCTAGTAGCAGCCTATCATCTGACCAGGATCCTAGAGGAACCCTATCGATGTAGGATTGTGTAAATAAGCCAATCACGGGTGTAGGGGTGTGGGTGGGTGGAGTCGTTTGTTGTGCATCTAAGCAGCCCGCGGGCTTGCTCTGGTTCTCTCTCTCTCTGAAATCACTTAGTAAAGGTATGAGCTGAAATCACTCAACGATGCGTCACTCAGTACTTTTCACGCGGCTTGAAGACTGCCAGTGAGGGGGAGCTCACCACCTCCCTAGGAAGCGGATTCCACTGTTGCACAACTCTAACTGTCAAAAAGGTTTCCCCCAATATCCAGCTGGTACCTTCCTGACCTTAATTTAAACCCATGATTGTGAGTCCTCTCCTCTGCTGCCAACAGGAACCGCTCCCTGCCCTCCTCCAAGTGGCAGCCCTTTGAATACTTCAAGAGAGCCATCCTGTCCCCCCACCTCCTCTTCTCCAGACTAAGCATCCCCAGGTCCCTCTGCCTTTCCTCACAGGGCTTGGTCTCCAGGCCCCCGATCATCCTTGTCACTCTCCTCTGCACCTGCTCCATTCTGTCCACAGCCTTTCTGAAGTGAGGCCTCCAGAACTGCACACAGGACTCCAGGTGTGGCCTGACCAACGCAGTGGGACTACGACGTCTTGTGATTTGGATGTTATGTCTCTGTTGATAGCCTTTATCAAATCAGACTGTCCGTGGGGCTCTCCTGGGTCTCAGGCAGAGGTTGTCCACATCACTGCTATCTGGTGCTTCCAACTGGAGATGCCGTGGCTTGAAGCTGGGACCTTCTGCTTGCCAAGCAGAAGCTCTTCCCTTGAGCCAGAGCCCCTTTCCAAAACAGCAGTCCAGAGGCAGTTGAACACGTATGAAGCTGCCCTACACTGAATTATACCTTTCACCCATCTAAGTCAATACTGCCTACTCAGACTGGCAGCAGCTCTCCAGGGTCTCAGGCGGAGGTCTTTCGCATCACCTCATGCCAAATCCTTTAACTAGAGAAGTCGGGGGTTGATCCTGGGACCTTCTGCATGTCAAGAGAAGAAGAAGAATAGAAGAGGAGGAGATTGGATTTATACCCCATGGCCCTTCACTACCCAAAGGTGTCTCAGAGCGGCTTACAAACTCCTTTCCCTTCCCCTCCCCACAACAGACACCCTGTGAGCAGTGTTCCCTCTAAGCTAAGTTAGTGCGAGCTAGCTCACAGTTTTCTAGCCTCCAGCTCACACGTTTTTGTCTTGGCTCAGGAAGGATGGCTCCAGAGCACACTGATTTATGCAGGAACCAAATCGCTCGCTCATAGCTTTAATGCCAGGAACTCACAAAGTCGAATTTTTGCTCGCAAGACTCCACAGCTTAGAGGGAACATTGCCTGTGAGGTAGCTGGGGCTGAGAGAGCTCTGACAGAAACTGCTCTTTTTTCAAGAACAGCTCTTATCAGAACTACGGCTTGCCCAAGGTCATCCAGCAGCTGCGAGTGGAGGAGTGGGGAATCAAACCCGGCTCTCCCAGATTAGAGTCCGCGCACTTAACCACGACACCAAACTGGCAAGCAGGTGTTCTGCCACTGAGGCACTTCGTATACTTGATCATGCGGCGCTCAGAAACGGGATGGAGGCGACCTGCGGTGGTTCACAATAACTGTGCACAAACGACAGCCTCTGTCCATGAGAGACATTCGTGGAAGAGGAAAGGGAATAGGAAGGAATGGCCTTTTAAGCCCGTTCTAAAATCTCGACAGCTGTGGCCCTGCTAGGCCGAGATGAGGCGGAGCCATTCTGGCCCTCAAATGATTGCAGGATGTGCCGGAGGGAGAGTGGGCAGGCAGGACCCCGGATTTAATAGGAGATTAAATGAGGACAAAACATTCTTGCGAAACACCACAAAAAAGGATGTTCGCAGCATGGGCTGAAAAAAAGGGGGGAAACGGGTTATCCTAGAGCTGGCCGTGCTTCTCTTCCTTGCCGTACAATCCAAGTGCACTGTGCCAAGTGACTGTGGGCAAACATCCCACTGTCCTTGGAGGCTTGTGATCTGGGGACAATCTGTGCCACTAGGTCTGCGTCCCTTCAGATGGGAAATGTGGGGACGTTTGCTGGCTTCTGAAATGGGGGCTCAAGGGCTGCAACGTCCATTGCCATGAGTGGTTTTGAAACATTTCACTGTTGCTGCTCCTTCACTTCAAGTTATCAACCTGTCCCTTTCCTGTGGAATGATGAACAGGCATGAAGCTGCCTTCTACTGAATCAGGCCCCCCCTGGTCCATCAAGGTCAGTATTGTATACTCAGACCGGCAGTGGCTCTCCAGGGTCTCAGGCAGAGGTCTTTCCCATCACCTCCTGCCTGGTCCTTTTACCTGGAGATGCCGGGGATTGAACCTGGGACCTTCTGCAGGCCAAGCAGAGGCTCTGCCACGGAGCCACAGCCCATCATTTAATGCAGTGTTTCATGCATGTACACACACACAGCTGCTTTATAGAGAATCAACCCATCAGGGTCAGTATTGTCTGCTCAGACTGGTAGCAGTTTTCCAGGGTCTTGGGCTGAGGTCTTTCGCATCACCTCCTGCCTGGTCCTTTTACCTGGAGATGCCGGGGATTGAACCTGGGACCCTCTGCATGCCAAGCAGGTGCTCTACCTCTGAGCCACGGCCCTTCCCTCCATGTGCTGCTACTGCATGTGCTGCTACTGTGCTTTGTCTCTCCTCTTTCGTTCTTGATATGCGGGCACAGTGGAGGTGGCCGGGTGGGAGGTTAACAGCCCCCCCAGCTTGTGTAGAATTTAACCTGTCCACATACAGGCTCCACGTTGCTTTGACTTGTTTAATGTTTCCTCCACTGCGCACCTGTGCACAGTCCATCTGTACACAATGAAGAACAAAAATCTGAGGGGGGTGGGTGGGAATCCCTTAAAAGTTTTATTTTACTCGTTAAACTCAAAATCATGCATCCCCACACACTCCACCCAACTTCCCTACAAATCACATACACAACCCGAGGACAAACTTCAGAGATACCAGGGCGCAGTTTCTCTGTAAAGAGAACCTCCTTAAAATGCCTGTACATAGATAAACTTTTTTAAAAATAAAAAATCTTCATGAAAATTTAAATCTTTCAGAGGACATTAACAATGCTTTGTAGAGTGTGATCTCAAAACCACAGAGAAAAACCACAGGAAGCCAAATAGTTCCTTTAGAAAGGTCTATAGCTTGTGGGTGGGGGGGAGATTACTTTGCCATTCGGACTACCAGCCAACCACACAGGAATTGTGGGGCAGACCCAGGAAAAGAACCCTCGCTTTTATCACACATATGAATATGTGGCAGAAGAGGGTTACACCCAATTTTCAATATGGAGAACTTGGTGGGAAAACCTGTCACACACGGTCAGGGCTCTTTTTATAGCAGGAACTCCTTTGCATATTGTACTGTAAGCTCTTGGGAGATTGGCTACATTAGTGGTGTGTCATCTAATATGCAAAGGAGTTCCTGCTATAAAAAGAGCCATCTATCTATCTATCTATCTATCTATCTATCTATCTATCTATCTATCTATCGGGCTCTTTTTGTAGAAGGAACTCCTTTGCCTATTAGGCAACACGCCCCCTAATGTAACCAATCCTCCAAGAGCTTACAGAGCTCTTCTTACAGGGGCTACTGTAAGCTCTTGGATGATTGGCTACATTAAGGGGTGTGTCACCTAATAAGCAAAGGAGTTCCTGCTACAAAAAGAGCCCTGCAACATGGTAAACGTGTCATCTGTACTGGCTCCATGTTGGCCGCCATGTCTGCTGCCGTGGGATTGGCTCGTAGAGAAGTCCCAGCAGCCCTTGCAGGTCCCGGCTCTTGAGTGCCACGCACAGGGGTCATTTTCCCTTTTCATCAACAGCTGCGAGAAGCTGTGAGAATGGAAGACAAAGTTCATCTGCGATTATTTTTAAAACCCCAAATCTGGAGGGAAATGTAGTACGATGCTGGACCAGAAATGCTTTTTCCATCTCTAATGTAAACAGAAGCTTTGGGGGAATTCTCCAGACTTTCCGGTCCCTTTTCTCTCTGTTCCCATCTATCTCCGTTGTTGCCCCTCTTGGCTGCCACTCTCAAGATGTGACAGGTCAGCGAGAGGCCACGGAAAGAGCCCGGACTGTGTGACCACAGCAGGGCGAGTGGCTGTACCCACCTACCTAAGGGGCTCTTGGGAAAATGGGCTTTTGAACTGGCGATGTGCTCTAAAGGCCAAGGGCTTGTGTTCAGAAAAGAAAAAGTTCCGGTTGCAAAAACCCAACAACCCAGTAACAGCTGGTGCTCTTGATTCCTCACGAGCCCCAACTAGAAGTCTTCTCTTTGCTACCCAGGGACTAGGGATGTGCATTCGGTTTGTCCGAACCGAATGCACCCCCGAAAATGGCCCATTCAGACCCCTTTCGGGCTGCTGCAGGCTGATTCAGATTCTATGATCTAAATCGGCTTGCCGCCGAATTGCCGCCGAATTTCGGCAGCAATTCGGCCCCATTATATCCTATGGGCCATTGAAGTCAATGGCGAAAACATAGGGTATATTCTGGGGGCTGGAGGGGAGGGGGTTTGAGGGAGAGGCTCCAAACCCGCAGGGTAGCTGCTGGAGCCTCTCCCCAAGATACCAACCAAGTTTGAAGAACATTGCACCAGGGGGTCCAATTTTACAGGCCCCCAAACAGGTTGCCCATATCCCCTCCATTGTTCTCTATAGTGGGGAAAAAGTAACTTAATGGGGCTGAAACTGACATTCGACTGGCCGAAAGACTCCTGAATTGGCTGGTACTGCCGAAACTGACATGCAGGAGTCTTTATGCTGGCCAAAATTGATTCTGCCTGATTCGACCAAATCCGAACCGGGCCAATTTTTTTTTTTGCACACCCCTACCAGGGACCACTAGAGATGGGAGCTCACTCCATCATGCGGCACCTGGGTCTCGAACTGCTGAACTACCGACCTTCCACAGCCTGCAGTTCAGCGTCTTAACCACTTGAGCCACCGCAGCTCAAGTTCCAGCTTCTGCCAACCTAGCAGTTCGAAAGCAAGAAATTGCAAGCAGATAAATAGGTACCACTTCGGTGGGAAGGTAACAGCGTTCCGTGTGCCTTGGTGTTTAGTCATGCCGGCCACATGACCACGGAAACGTCTTCGGACAGCGCTGGCTCTTCGGCTTTGAAACGGAGATGAGCACCGCAACCCTAGAGTCGGATTCGACTGGCTTTCGAGCAAGGGAACCTTTACCTTTTACCAGGGACCACAAATGAGGGAAAGCCAGGCACCCTGCCATCTTGGGAACTGGCGCTTCTCATTGTTGGCATCTGGCTATTTGGACTCTGTTCTTGGGCTACTACCATGGCTATCAGCCCTCCTAGTTATCTGTGGGACAGCACAGGGGGAACACAATGCCTGAAGCTGCTTTGTACTGGATCACTCCATGGGCCCATCAAAGTCAGTCTTGTCTACTCAGACTGTCAGTGGCTCTCCAGGGTCTCAGGTGCAGGTCTTTCACATCACCTACTGCCTGGTCCTTCTACCTGGAGATGCCAGTGATGGAACCTGGGACATTCTGTATACCAAGCTCATGCTCTACAACTGAGCGATGACCCTTCCCCAACACTGATTATCTTCCAGAAAACGACACTCTGGACAACAGAAGCATTGGTATATAGAGATAACAGGACTTCACACAAAGATGGCCACATGCCATTTGGAACATTATTTTATTATTTTATCTTGCAAAATGTATACCCCGCCTTCCTGCCCTCATAAGGACCACCAAGTCAGGTAACAAATAAAAACATATATAATAAAAAGCGCACTTTAGAAACCATTAAAAGCAAACAAAAACACACCATAAAAACAATTAAAAACACATACAAAAACATAAAAAAACAACAATTAAAACTTTCAGGAAGGAAGGACCACTGAGGGAACGCCAAATGAAACAAAGAAAGTTTCCATCTGCTGGCAGAAGACGGCAACGGAAGGGGACAGGCGAACCTCCCTGGGGAGGGAGTTCCTGACCTCTGGGGCCACAACCAAGAAGGCCCTCTCCTGGTCAGCCATCCAGGCTGCTGATTTCAGAAGGCAGGGGCACCTGGAGCAGGGCCTCCGGATGATTGTAGCGGTTGGGGAGGCTCCAGAACATCTGGGGCTGCTGAGGTTTGTGACGACATCTGGTCTCACAACCATTTAGGAAAGAGAGAGGAGTTCTCCTTGTATCTTTGAGTCAAAGGGACTGCCATGGGAACTTATGATGACCCCACAATATGCCAAAGTATTTATAGTTGGTCTGAAGCAATCCTCCTTTCCCCAAGTGCCTCTCCTCAGCTGGGGACCTATTGAGGACATTTATCATCACAGCCGTGGGAAGCAGGACCTCAAGAAATTCCACCCGGGCTTCCATCCTGCCATCAACCTGCGTTTGGATCAATCCATATCAGAAACCAGCTGAAGGATCCAGTGGTCCCTGCACAGGCGCCAATGCCGAGAGGGCAGCCGTGCTGGTCTGCACTAGAACAGTTAGATATGAGTCCACTAGCTCCTTAGAGGCCAGCCCGATTTTGGGGTGTCAGCTTCCGAGAGCCAAAGCTTCCTTCGTCAGATACGAGTGGAAATGGCGGTCCCCGAGTCCTCCCGTCCCAGTCAGGAGGTGGGAGGGGCATTGCAAAGAAGGGGTTCCAGATGCAGAGGTACCTGAATTCCTTCTTTGCAACACCCCCTTCCCCCCCACACACACACACTCAGTGTTCCCTCTGAGCCGAGTGAGTGTGAGTTAGCTCACAGTTTTTTAGCTTCCAGCTCACACATTTTTGTCTCAGTTCAGGAAGGATAGCTCCAGAGCAAACTGATTTATGCTGTAGCCAAATCGCTCGCTCACACCTTTACTGCTTTTGTTGTTCAGTCGCACAGTCGAGTCCGACTCTTCGCGACCCCATGGACCAGGTCACGCCAGGCCCTCCTGTCTTCCGCCGTCCTCTGAAGTTGGCTCAATTTCATGTTTGTTGCATCTATGACACTGTCTAGCCATTTCATCCTTTGCCGTCCCCGTCTTCTTTGACCTTCAATCTCGCAAAATAGAATTTTTGCTCACTAGATTCCACAGCTTAGAGGGAGCATTGCTCAGGAGGCAGAGGTATTTTTTCTTCCTTGCTTGGCACAAGCACAGCCAAGGGAGGCCGTTTAAAACAGTGTTTCTTTTTCCGTTTAAGTATCATCAGGATCCCATACTCCTGAGAAAAATCCACAAAGAATAGGGGGGGTTGGGTTCACCTTTCATCCATCCCAAAGAGACAGAGTAGGTTGCACTGTGATTTCACATCACCCAAGAAGTTTAGGAAGCCTGGTCCTGAAGAACGGGAGAAAGGGGGCCACTAAAGTCTAGGGGCATCCGGCCCCATCATTCCTTGGCAAATAGAAGGGGAAGTTGTGGAAGCAGTGACCGACTTCACGTTCGTGGGATCCCAGATCACCGCAGACTGTGACAGCAGCCATGAAATTAAAAGACGCCTGCTCCTTGGGAGGAAAGCGATGGTGAACCTAAAAAGCATGATTAAAAGTAGAGACATCACCCTGCCAACAAAAGTCCGCATGGTCAAAGCAATGGTATTCCCAGTAGTCATGTATGGCTGCGAGAGTTGGACTATAAGGAAGGCCGAGCGCTGAAGAATAGATTCTTTTGAACTATGGTGCTGGAGAAGACTCTTGAGAGTCCCTTGGACTGCCAGAAGATCAAATCAGTCAATCCTAAAAGAAATCAGCCCTGACTGTTCCCTGGAAGGCCAGATAATGAAACTGAAGCTCAAATACTTTGGACACCAAATGAGAAGGGAGCACTCACTGGAGAAGAAGACCCTGATGCTGGGAAAGACTGAAGGTCAAAGAAGATGGGGACGGCAAAGGATGAGATGGTCAGACAGTGTCATAGATGCAACGAACATGAAGTTGAGCCAACTTCAGAGGATGGCGGAAGACAGGAGGGCCTGGCGAGATCTTGTCCATGGGGTCGCAAAGAGTCGGACTTGACTGTGCGACTGAACAACAACAACAAAAAGTCTAGGGTTGCCAGCCTCCAGGTGTGGCCTGGAGATCTCCCGGAAATGACAACTGACCTCCAGGCTATAGAGATCAGGTTCCCTTGGAGAAAGCGGCTTCCCTTCACATCCCTTCTCCAAACTCTGCCCTCCACATGAGGATTTCATTTTCCTCCTGTTTGTTTTTCTTTAATTTGCTATGCCAGTAAAGGTGGTGGTGGTGGTGGTGGTCAACTCTGCCCTCCCCAGGTGTCAGGACCCACAGTCAAACAACAGAGCACACGCTTCTTTGAAGGATATACTTTAATGCTACTACTATGGTAGCAGGAACATAGTCACTGTTAGGAATAACGGGCATCCAGACAGCAGATGAGATATAGAGCATTCAAAGGTGCCCCCCCACACACACACCTATGGGCCAATCGGCCTGACTCCCCCGCAAGCAGGAACGTGGGCCAGGGCAATTAGAGCCGGAGCTGGGAAACGAAAGGAGTCTCACAGTTAATCAGGGCTTTTTGGGTACACAGTTAATCAGGGCTTTTTTGGTAGAAAAAGCCCAGCAAAAACTCATTAGCATAATAGGCCACACCCAACAGCAGAAACTCATTAGCATATTAGGCCACACCCCTGACAGCACAGCTCATTAGCCTATTAGGCCACACCCCTATGTTACCAGAAGTGTGGTCATCCAGCCACGCCCACCTTTCGCTTCTTATTCTGTTGACCTTGTTTGTGGTCAAAACCCAGGGCCTTTTTTTTGTAGCGGGAACTCCTTTACATGTTAGGCCACACACCCCTAATGTAGCCAATCCTAATAAGTTCCTGCTGTTGGGTGTGGCCTGTTATGCTAATGAGTTCCTGCTGGGCGTGGCCAACTTGGGCCACAGCCGGAACTCCGTTCCTGTGCGTTCCTGCCCAAAAATAGCCCTGCAGTTAATTAATGTGAAGACGCTACACAAGCAGGCTACAAGGTCAGTGATAACAAGGAGAGAGAAGGAGAGAAAGGAATGCGGTTTCAACTGGCTCACAGGTCATGCAGCGAACCCAGGCCCATAAACATTATGGCAGCATAGCTGACACCAGGCTCTACCTCCCAAACCCCCAGGGATTTCCCAACCCAGAACTGGCGACCCTCACGACAAAGACCAGAGATCAGTTCCCCTGTTTGAGAGGGCAGGCTGCACAGCATCCCCACTGGGCCTCCTCACTAGGCTCTGCCCCCAAATCTCCAGGGATTTCAAAACCCAGAGTTGGCAAGGACACCCCCATGGAAAAACAGGGCACCCCCCAGTAGTCTGTTCACCAGGAGAGACGTCTCCTCCTTGAGAGGCAAACCCAAGGTTGTTGCCCTTTGGGGGAATCTTTGCAAGTGCTGCAAAACTAAGCCAAAGCGATCAACGAGGTCAGGATCTTTGCTGCAGGAAGCCATGAAACAATATCAGATTGTTTGGGGAGCCCGTTTGGCATCGCGCGGAGGCAGACTCGCTGGAGGCTTCCAGGGCTCCCCAGGTAAAGAATGTACCCTTTGGGATCGCCCTGGGGAGAGCTGGAATTCCTTCCCGGAGTCCGGCAGAGGACGGTCTGTGAAGCACCTTGAGCCGGGACCCAGCCTCTGGAGCACACGCATTCCCTGCATTCAGGGGCAACAATGAGCATTGTGCTTTTTCGGATGACTTCAGTGGCAGACGCGGCTTCCAGCAGGAACCCTGTTTACGTGGTCCAGTCAAAGAAGGAGTTCTCCAGCTCAGCTTCAGGAAGGCTTCCCCCTCGACAGGAAGGAAATGGCCAATTTTGCCCTTAGAAGGGAAATTTATTTGTAGCGTTTCGGTGTAAATAACCCCCGTCCCCTCCAAATATCTGGAAGTGCCATTTTAACGTGATGAAGTCAGTTGATAAAAAGTAGAGCTGAAGGAACTAAAAAGAATGGGGTTCAGCAAACAGGGCGTTGGGTCTTTTCTGCTGAGTTCTGCTGTGTGTAACCGGACACGGGTCTATTCAGGTGGGTCACTGACTTGCCGTGTTGGTCTGAAGCTACAGACCAAAGTGTGGGTCCAGACCGGGCACCTTTGAGACCAACGAAGTTTAATTGGACATAAGCTGACACGTGCATGCCACAAAGACGTCTTGCACATTGCCTTAGAAATCCATGCGCATTACCTGATGTTAGCGTGTGTTTTCCCTTGTGTTCAGACAACTTCGTAAACATCCCACCTCTGTCTCATATCTTCCCCGTTTCCCCCCCCCATTCCTAATAAAACTGGTTTCTCCTGTACTTTTCCCCCCAAAGCGAAATCTATTTGCAACAAAGCCTCTGCTAGTAATCTGAACTCAGTTTTTCCACATTGGTGTCTTCTGGTACAACCTGCCTGCCCAGAAAGGGGAGGGCAGGTTTGAGTGTTATTGGTTTTTTATTTGCATCCCAGCGGAGAAACACGATGCATTGAAATAAGCAATCGTTCGCACTGGGGGCACTATCTGGTCTCCTCTCTTTCTTTTCCTCTGCCGCCTGAGAAAGTTGGGATGATGCGCTCCTTTTGCTTTATGCTCTCGTGCAGGGCTCTTTTGGTAGAAAAAGCCCAGCAAGACCTCATTAGCATAATAGGCCACACCCAACAGCAGAAACCCATTAGCCTATGAGGCCACACCCCTGACAGCGCAGCTCCTTAGCATGTTAGGCCACACCCCCACACCTTTCCTTGGCTTGCCCGGGCGCCCTGCAGCCGCAGGGTGCCTGCGCAAAGCCCCCTTTGAAGGGAAGGGAAGGCAGTTTAAACTGCTTTCCCTTGGCTAGCCCGGGCAAGCCGGCCCTTGGACAGGCCGGGGAAGGCATGGGGAGGCATTTTGGTGTAGTGGTGAAGTGCGTGGACTCTAATCTGGTTTGATTCCCCACTCCTCCACTTGCACCTGGCTGGATGACCTTGGGCAAGCCGTAGTTCTGATAAGAGCTGTTCTTGAAAAGGAGCCGTTTCTGTCAAGAGCTCTCTGAGCCCCACCCACCTCACTTGGTGTCTGTGGTGGGGAGGGGAAGGGAAAGGAGTTTGTAAGCCACTCTGAGACACCTTTGGGTAGTGAAGGGTGGGGTAGAAATCCAATCTCTTCTTCTTCTTCTTCTTCTTCTTCTTCTTCTTCTTCCTCCACTTGCACCTGCTGGATGACCTTGGGCAAGCCGTAGCTCTGATAAGAGCTGTTCTTGAAAAAGAGCTGTTTCTGTCAAGAGCTCTCTGGGCTCTGCAACTTACCTGGCTGTCTCTTGCTGTGACTGAGGGCTGCTGGGAGAAGGGGGTGGGGCTTGTTGCGTGTGCCCGCCCCCGGGGCTCTTCACTGCCGGCGCTCCGCTCCTGTATGCTCCTGCAGGAAATGACCCCTGCTCTCATGTAAGATCCGCCAGATGGTCTCTTGACCATCTGCACCTTTCTCCCCAGTGGGGAAAACCCTTCTTCTTTGGGATTTGGGGATGGAGCCTGGGGAGGGCGGGGACCTCAGTGGACCACAATGCCACAGAGTCCACCCTCCAAAACATCTGTTTCCTCCAGGGGAACAGACCGCTGTCAATTTGGAGAGGAGCTGTCATTCTGGGGGATCCCCTGGTCCCACCTGGAGGCTGCCATCCCTAGTTGGGACCCCCCAGAAGGATGGCTCCTCTCCAGACTACAGAGATCAGCCTCGCCACCCTAGGAATCGCCACCCTCCCTCTGGCATCCCAGGGCCTGCCCAAGCAGCTAAGGAAGCCGGTGAATCTCACTGGGGCAGCACTGAATTAATGGAGAACTGCACTTGAGTGGAAGGAAAGGGAGGGAGGGAACGGCCCTGGGGTAGCCGCTGCTCTTCTTGCCCAGGCGGGCAGGGCTTTTGCAAGAGAACTCCGGACTGACCATGGGCCAGCTCAACAGCAAACGCCTGGGAGGGCCTGGGGCACAGCCTGCTGCCCGGCCAGCCCCACTGGATGCGGCTGAAGCCTGCTTTCCCCGCTTCTGGCTCTGCATACCCATGGTGCTCTGGGGCTCTGTTCCACACACGCTTCCTCCTGGCTCCAGAACGGGGAGATCTTTCCCCTCAGCCAGATGCAAGGAGGAAAATTATTATAATCAGGGCTATTTTGGGGCAGGGACGCACAGGAACGGAGTTCCGGCTGGCTCCCGAGTTGGCCACGCCCAGCAGGGACTCATTAGCATAACAGGCCACACCCAACAGCAGGAACTCATTAGGATTGGCTACATTAGGGGTGTGTGGCCTAACATGCAAAGGAGTTCCTGCTGCAAAAAAAGCCCTGGTTTGACCACAAACAAGGTAAACAGAATAAGACGCAAAAGGTGGGTGTGGCTGGATGGCCACACTTCTGGTAACGTGGGGTGTGGCCTAATATGCTAATGAGCTGTACTGGAAGGGGTGTGGCCTAATGTGCTAATGTGTTTCTGCTGTTGGGTGTGGCCTGTTATGCTAATGAGTTCCTGCTGGGCTTTTTCTACAAAAAGAGCCCTGATTATAATTAATTTTTAAAAAATGCTTTGAAGTGACGTCACGTTGCTAGTGTAAGGATGAGGTAACGTTCTCCAGGATTTGGGCAGAGATCTACCACAGAGTTTTGTCCAAATCCTAAAGTGTTGCCTCGATGCCCACCTGGCAGCATGACGTCACTTCTGGTATTCGCCGGAAGTGATGTGGTGCTGCTAGCTCGACGCCGCTGCCCCCCATTCCCATGCCCCAGTGGTTGCCAGCCATCCCCCTAATCTAGAATGACGTGGTTCACTGGGATGCTTTGTCTGTCTGTTAATAAAGCCTGGATATTAAACAGCTAGGATAGCTCATAAGGGCCAAAGCCACTGCACAGTTTGGGACCATCGCTGCGCCAACGAACTAATCCCAGAATTGGCTGACCAGATTGGCTGCCACTGAATACGGTGAAGTTTGTCTGGTGAATTTATTGGCCGCAAAGATGGCAGACTGCACAACAGGCTTACGCGCAGGCTGGCGGGTCAGGGGGAAGAGGTGCAACCAGGCACATCTGAGGACCATGCCTGGTGCATTAATTCTTTCGGCAGGGAAGGGGAACTGTGCCAGCTGCCAATAGCTCAAATGGGCTAAGGAAGGAGGAGAGAAGGGAGAAGAGATTGGATTTATACCCCATGGCCCTTCAGTACCCGAAGGAGTCTCAGAGTGGTTTACAATCCCTTTCCCTTCCCCTCCTCACAACAGACACCCTGTGTGAGGTAGGTGGGGCTGAGAGAGTTTTCTCTAGAGCTGCCCTTGAGAGAACAGCTCTGAGAGAACTTGTGACTGACCCATGCCACACCAGCAGCTGCATGTGGAGGAGTGGGGAATCGAACCCGGTTCTCCAGATTAGAGTTCATGCTCCTAAGCACTGCACCAAACTGGCTCTTTCAGTTGCCCTGTCAGTTACTTAGAGTTACCCCTGCCTTTTTAGTTTTGTTTTTGCCATTTTGTTTTTGCCATTCTCTTGACAGGAAGCCCCCCCCCACACCCTACAATCCTCTGATTGGGGTTTGAGACACTTAGAAAGCAAAAAGGGGGGTGGGGGGGGGAGAATGCTTGTTGGCCAACTTGTTGAGCGGAAATGGAAACCACACAAGGGTCAGCTTGAAGTTGCTCTGGGTAGGCCACAATTACCGCAGCCCATAAGAAGGAACAAACTGATCCTTCCACAGTCACAGAGGGACATTTCTGTTTCCTTTGGCTCTAGAAAGCAGCCACAGAGGAGGGGAGGCCGGGATTAGGGCGACCTTTGCTCCCGCAGGCTCAACAGAATCCATCCTTCCTTGGTGAGCTAACCTCCAGGTACAGCCGATCTCCCGGATTTCCAACTGAATTTCAGACAACAGAGATGTGACATTACAGGATATGACACCACGGGGACTGATACGATATCCTCTCTGAGCCCCCTCCGCAACCCCCCAGGGCCAGCCCCTGAGCCTCCAGGAATTCCCCCAGCTTACCTGGCTGCTTCTTGCTCTGACTGAGGGCTGCTGGGAGCAGGGGGCGGGGCTTGTTGCATGTGCCCGCCCCCTGGGCTCTTTACTGCCGGCGCGCCGCTCTTGTGCGCTCCGGCAGGAAATGACCCCTGGAGAAAACGAAGGTTTTTAAAACCCCACTGGTGGTGGTGTGTGACGTCCCCTCTGGGGAAGCCCCCAAAGTGACATCAGTCCACTGTAGGAATAGCTGGGAACATTTTCTCCACATGAGCTGATCTCTGTCCCCTGGAGATCAGTTGGAATAGTGGGAGGTCTCCACCCACCACCTGGAGATTGGCAACCCTTCCCTGGGTGAATGGCTGCTTACAAAACAGGGCTTCCGACTGTGGGTTGGGGGTGCAGCCTGGGAACGGCGGAATTTGTGGAAGAAAGGGCCCTCAGTGGGGGGGGGTCTCATGCCACAGAGCCCACCCTCCAAAGCAGCCGTTTTCTCCCCGGGGGACTGATCTCTCTTGCTTGGGGGAGTCAGTTGTAATTCCAGGAGATCTCCAGGCCCCACCTGGAGGCTGGCAACCCAAATGCAGGATGTCCCTTTGTTCTCCCTGTAGCGTCGCTGACCAGAAGTGCATCCTTCAGGACATTGGCTCTCCTCCGCCCCGTCCCCATCCCCAGCAGCTCTGGAAAGCCGTCTCTTGGGGGCATTTTTTTAGAAACGGGAAAGTCATCTCTTGGAGGGGCCTCATCCATCCTTGGCGTCCGTCCTCTCCCCAAGTAGCCCAAAAGCAACTGAGTCTCCATGGAAGGCCAGCACCTGACCACCCAAGGAGTTTGCCCGGGCACGGCCGAGAGAGAAGGGGCACCAGCCCGCTCTCCCCGGGACCCCCGAGCCCATTCACTGCGGAGGCCCACGGCCAGCAGGGCCTCCGTCCGTCCATCCATCCGAGGGAGGCGCGCTGGAGGTCTGAGGAAGGGCAGTCCGTTTGAGGCCCATTTAAAATACAAACATGAGCTCAGCCACACGAGGCCTCGGTGGGCCAGGTTTCAAATCCTAGAGCTGTTACCTTGGGAACCGCAAAGCACAGCCAAAGAACTGAAATTAATTTAACTGTTGGGGAAAGAGAGGGGCTGGCTAGAAGGGCCTCCTAACGGACAGGATGCTCAGATTTCTTATTTAGATAACTAGTTCATTAAGTTTTTCGCAAATTAAATGCAGGCCAAGGTCTTTTGCCTGCCGAAGGAAGCAGAGGGATGAACGGGCGGGGGGGGGGGGCCAAATGTGCAGCATTTTGCAAAACCACGGTGGTGGAGTTTAACGACCGTGCAGTGGAATCGCTTGGCTCCTGCGTGGGGAAGGTTAGCCCACGGCCAGTTGGCAGGGTGGCCAACTCGGGGTTGGGAAATTCCTCGACATTTAGGGGTGGAGCCTGGGGAGGGCAGGATTTGGGGAGGGGAGGGATTTCAGATGGGTGTAACGCCAAAGAGTCCACCCTCCGAACCAGTCATTTTTGCTGAACTCTGAAGCCTGAAAAATCAGTTGTGATTCTGGAAGCTCTCCAGGCCCCACCTGGGGGGTTAGATAAACACAGAAAACACAGTGTTGAAATAATAAACACAATATTCACATGTACTGATAGCTAAATATATTTGCTTTTTATACACAACATCAACTCTAGCGTATTGTAAACACTTTCAAACGACAACATCGCATTTCAAACACTTTCAGACTAAGTTATATAACACGAAGAGTCCAACTGTCTTCTTCCTGATGGAGGATAAATACCAATGTACATCACTTGGAGTCTCAGAGCAGCTTACAAACTCCTCTCCCTTCCCCTCCCCACAACAGACACCCTGTGAGGTGGGTGGGGCTGAGAGAACTCTGACACAAACTGCTCTTTTTCAAGGACAGCTGTGCCAGAGCTTGTGACTGACCCAAGGTCACACCAGCAGGTGCAAGTGGAGGAGTGGGGAATCAAACCCGGTTCTCCCAGATTAGAGTCCGCGCACTTAACCACGACACCAAACTGGCTCTCAGCTCTTGAATTTACCCATGCATAAGTCAAACAATGTAAACATGGCTGTAGGTTGGCAGCACTAGGCCATCAGCCTATGGGCAGCATTGCAGGAGGGTTAGCCCACGGCCCATCGGCCTCTGTGGGACGTGGTTTTGTCATTCCAGGATCTCAAGCTTGAAGCCAACAGAAAGTGTTGTGAACTGCAAATGTCGTTGGTGTACAATGCCGGGGCCATTTCTCTCTAAACAAGAGAAAACACTCCTTCTCAAAGCCTTTTTCTTTCTGGAGCAGCCCAAGGAGAAAGCAGTGATAACTGAGTACCTTTCTGGGGGTGCCAACCTCCAGGTGGGGCCTGGTGTCCCTGGATCACAACTGATCTCTGGACTGCAGATATCAGCTCCCATGGAGAAAATGGCTGCCCTGGAGGGTGGGGCTCTGTGGCGTTATCCCTTGTGGAGGTCCTTCCCCTCCCCAGACGCCACCCTCCTCAGGCTCCACCCCCAAATCCCACAAAAAAAGAGGGAAACGCCCGACCAAAAAAGACAGGGCAAACCAAAATTGTTGGGAACATGCACACACGCACACACAACCCAAACAGAAAAGCACAGTAGGATGCAAGCTACAAATGAACCAGTTCAATTAGGTGCACAAAACACAATACCAGCCATTTAATACGTAAATGAATCAAAACCAGGAAACAAATGTGCACTGCAATAAAATAATCCGCAGTGCCAAGTAAAATAAAGCAGAATGCGGCAAACCTGTTTCTGCACAAAGCTTTCGTCAGTGGCTTATAAGTGTAATTAGCACACTTAGACCTAACCTACATCGTAAAAAACACAACAAATCAAAAGAACCAGCAAGATAACCAAAGTAAACACCCGGTAAAAATAATGAAGAACATGAAAACCATAAATGAAGGGGGAAATCATTTTTTTAAAAAAACATACACATACTTGGAGTGTATTATGAATTCCTTAAACAATTTATGGTTTTAATGTTTATTGTATGTGCCTGTTGGTCTCCTGTTTTTGATTTGTTAACATATTAAACTTACTGGTGTTACATTTCGTGCACATAATTTAATTGGTTCGTTTATATATTGCATCATACTACTCCCCCCCAACCCACCCCCACCCTGATTCTTTCCCACGTCCTCCAGGTATTCCCCAACTCAGAGCTGGCAACCCTAGGGTTCCCCCTGAAGTGACATAACCTTATCGTAGGGTTGCCAGCCTCCAGGTGGGGCCTGGGGAGATCTCCCGCTTTTACAACGGATCTCCAGCTGACGGAGATCAGCTCCCCTGTAGGAAATGGCTGCTTGGAAGGGTGGACTCTGTGGCATTGGACCATGCCGAGGCCCCTCCCCTCCCCAAACCCCGCCCTCTCCCGGATCATCAACCTCCTCATCAACCGTTCCTTTGGCCGTCTCGGCTTGCAACTGGCCAGGAACAACATTGGACCAGAGCCCCACCCCCACTCCAGCCTGTTGAGCCTACGTAGCGTCCCGGTGGCTACCCCCAAATGGCTGCCTCAAAGGGCTGGGGCCCATCCCCAGACAGTGGTCTCCTCCCCCCAGCTCCACGGTCCGGACCCAATGGAGGGTGGCCTGCGGTGGCCTTCAAATAACATTGTAGGGAGATCTAACCACAGGTCAAGTCTGGTTGTGGCCCAGAAGTGGGAGCTTTGTGACACCCCGGCTCCGGGCAGCAGACTAGAACACTTCTGCCAGTTTTGGGGTGAGGGCGTCATGGGACCACGAGACATAAGGTTGCCAACCTCCAGGTGGGGCCTGGAGATCTCCCAGAATTAGAGCTGATGTCCAGATGACGAAGAAAATGGTTGCTTTGGCGGGTGAATGCCACGGCATTGTGTCCCATGGAGGACTTTCCCCTACCTAAGCCCGACACAGGGTAATGGACACAACCACAAAATGCCAGGGAGTGAGGTTATTTGTGACTCTAAAAGTAACTCTTCAGCAATTCAGGTGGGAGCGCTGTTTCATGGGATGCCTTCTAAACTGAATATTATTTTTTAAAGATATTTTCTTGCTTACAGACCACTTACCTTCAGTCACACAGTGAAGATCTTTTTTTCCCCCAAAAAACAATTTATTAGGATATATTTTAAGTCACATACACATTATATTATTAGTTATTATACATCCTTTCTTCCATTATACCCCCCTCCCTTGGCTTCCCACAGTGCTCCAACCTCCAGCCCATTTCTTAACTTCTCCTCTATTTTCCCTTATCCTTTAATCATGGTCTACCGGTAACATTTCCTTCACCTATTGTTTTCTTATAATTAACTTTCTACTAGTAGCATTAACTTTTCAATAACTATCAAAGCAAATTAAATTATCCTTTACATCCCAATATTTCTCTAAATAATCTTTAAAATCTTTCCAATCTGCGTAAAATTCTTCTGCTCCAAGATTCTTAAGTTTCCTTGTCATTTTGTCCATTTCCACCATAAACAATAATTTCTTTATCTATTCCCCAATTTCCGGAATTCTGTCTTGTTTCCAGCATTGAGCATAAGTCATTCTGGCCATTGTAATCATATACCACATCAATGTCCTTTTCCCCACACTGACTTCTTCCATTTTAAGTCCCAACAGTAGTATTTCAGGTTTTTTTTTTTAATCTGCACACCCAAACAGAAGTCCCATCTGACCCAGCCCATTTGGTAGGCAGCAGAAAAGGTGTTGCTGGCACTATGTTGAGGACTCCTCGTCTAAAGGATAACCTGCAGCAATAATAATAATAATAATAA
>NW_015160252.1:0-17872 GCF_001447785.1 Gekko japonicus
GATGTATCCAGCTGGACTATATAAAAAACAGCATCTGTTGCCTGCGGATGTGGCTGGATGACAGAGAGGCCTAAAGAGTGGGCCATTCTTTTGACTAATCTGTGTATGACGTAAAGTTGTCGGATTGGGATATGGGTAGGTCCTCAGCGACATCCTGGTTGGGAGAGTTATAGTCGGGAGAGGTATGAGCCTCAGATGCTTCCATATCCGAGTCTTCTTCCATGGAGTCAGAGGAGTCTTGGTGTGGTATTTGGACCGAAGTGTCCTCTTGACAAGCTATAGGTTTTGGTGGAACGACAGGGTTTGGAGTGACCTAAGGGTTGGGAGGACGACTTGGTTCCAGACTATGGTGGGAAGGATCGTCTGCAGGAGGATGAGACAGAGAGGCCGAAGGTCTCGACTTGTGGGGCAACCTCGATCTATGAACAGAGTGGGATGAATAGCGATCCCAATCAGAATAGCCCGCCGGAGTCAACCACAGCATGGATGTTGGGTAAGCCCCGTACAGGTACCTCAACTGTTGTTGATCCCAAGATATCGGTGGTGGAGGGGGCAGGAAGACTTGGGGGGATCGACTTTTGGACCGTGGACGTCTGGGAGACAAAGCAATTGTCTGTCTGTGAGAACCGTCCCTGTAGTCTTGGTCGTCGATATCGACAGATTGGACATGGAGACACGGAGGATGACATTGCGTACTGCAAGAAGTGTGTCGGTACCGATGTGTTTCAACATCGGGAGCCTCCGATATCATCGATGCCGACGAAGTAGAAGGAGAGGGAGAAGGCTCAGCACCCATCTGGTGACTTATGAGCTCTACCGTCTCGATGTCGGAGTACAGACGCTCCACTTGTTGGATGGGGGAATCCAATAGTTGGATGGTCGGTATGGTGGAGGGACTTGGGCCTCCGATATCGATACTGCCGTTGGAGCGGGAGGCACTGTAGGGGCATCACCCAGTGCAGGCACCGCTTCCTTCCCCTTCTTCGCCGCCTTAAGGGACTTTGAGGTGCCCTTCTTCGTGGACTTGCGATCCTTACTTGCCCTGGCCTTCTTTTTGATTGGCGTGGAAGCGGAAGATTGCACTGTCGATGCCGGGAGCTTCAGTGTTGGGCGGCCGGCATCGGAGGCAGATCTCGATGCCGGAGCTGTCGATGTTGATGGTCTCTCCTCCATCGCTGAGGTAGGAGTAAGGGCCGATTCAAGCAGCACTACTTTAAGGCGCACAGCTCGGTTTTTCTGCGTTTGATTAGAAAAACGAGCGCAGTGATGACAAGACTCTGGCCGGTGAGACTCTCCGAGACAAAAAATGCAGAGGGTATGACGGTCAGGAGGAGCAAGTTTGCTGCCGCAACCCTTGCACCTATTGAAAAAGCCCCACTTCTTCTCCATAAAAGAAAGCGAAGAAGAGGGGACGTTTGGGGGGGGATAGCCCAAAGGCCTGAGGTAATCGTAGACTCCCCCTCAGCAGAAAATAAATGTTTTTTTAAGTTTTTTTGAAGAACAAACAAATAAAAAGAGAAAAGAGAGGAAAATTAAAATAAGGAATTAATTCGTAAGAGCTGTGAGGCGAAAGCCGAAAGCGAACCGATCTGACCGACGAAAAATACGTCTACTCAACGCAGCGGTAAGAAAGGAACTGGCGGGGTGTCCATGCCCACCCCTCTGGGCATGCGCAGTGGGGTTCCTGCACATGCCCGAGGGACTGGACACGAAAATCCGTTAAAAGAGCTTGCTACAGCACCGATCGATCCAGCGCATGCGCACTAGATCCCATGGGTGTGAAGCACAGAGACCACGTCAAAGATCATACAGCTAAGGGACTTATCTTTTAAATGTTTACGGTCTGCTTCTGGCTGGAAGATAATTTTTTCTGTTTCCTTCTAGGCTGCCCAGTATATATTTATACCCTCTTATCTATTTATTTAAAACACTACTATGCTGCCTTTTCACCCAAGGCAGTAAACATCGAAATGTTAGAACATTTCAATATTAAAACATCAAGACATTAAAATAATGTTTAAAATATAACTATGTATAAAATATTTAATCAATTCAATAAGACACAAATACACATAACACCACCAGCAGGAAAGAGGGTCAAAAGTAGTCAGTAGGGGAACACTCAAGAAAACAAAGAAGTCATAACCCACTGGTGGAAGACAACAGTAAAGGAAGATAGACAAATCTCCCAGGGGAAGGAGTTCTAAAGTTTCGGCACAGTCCTGACCTGGATAACCCAGGCAAGCCCAATCTCGCCAGATCTTGGAAGCTAAGCAAGGCCAACCCTGGCAAATATTTGAATGAGAGACCTCCAAAGAATACCAGGGCTGGGAGGCAGAGGCAAGCTATCAAGATGCTTCTCTGAACATCCTCCATGCCCCAGTAGGAATCGCCAGAGGTTGCCATGACTCAGTTTAGTGTAGTGGTTAAGTGTGCTGACTCTAAACTGGGAGAACCGGGTTTGATTCCCCACTACTCCACATGCACCTGCTGGATGACCTTGGGCAAGCCATAGTTCTGGCACAGATGTTCGTGAAAAAGAGCAGTTTCTGTCAGAGTTCTCTCAGCCCCACCTACCTCACAGGGTGCCTGTTGTGGGGAGGGGAAGGGAAAGGAATTTGTAAGCTGCTCTGAGACTCCTTTGGGTAGTGAAGGGCGGGGTATAAATCCAATATCATGTTCTTCTTCCAGGTATGGGCACAGATACACACACTTGCACAAAAATGCAGAAAAACCCACCAAACACCCCCCCCCCAGTTTCAGCACCATAACCAAGAAGAGCCCTTTCTTGGCTTGCAACCCATCTAACCTGAGATGGCAAGGACATCCAAAGCTGGACCTCTGAAGATGACCAGAGTGGGCAGGTATGTTTGTACACTGGCATTGGCCTGTTTTTATTAATGCATCTGTTTTAATGGCTTTGTTCTGTTAGCTGTATGCCACCTAGAACTTCCATACCCTTTAAAAGGAATTCAGCTGACTAATGATTCAAAACAAAATGAATAAAGCATGCAGACTGACATTTTCCCCATAAACACATCCGGTTTTCCAGATATATGCACTGCTTAACAGTGAGATGCACCACTGCATGCAACCTTAGCACATGGATTTAATTTTTCTATCTGAGAAGTATGTGTGTGTGTGGGGGGTGAAATTAGAAAATACTTTTTGTAGTAAAAGGAAATATATTTAGACAGAAGTACTCTCCAGTAGTCACAACAGGACTAGCATTCATATCAGTATGCCAAGTTAAACTCTTTAACACTGAATTCTTTAATATGTTATTATCAAACACATTACAGCTTATTAAGTGTCAGAAATATTCACATCCAATAGCAAACCAAAATTAAGATAAAGCTAAATCCCTAAATAGGACATTGGCATTTCAAATGGTGACCTTGGCTGCCATCCTCACAGTATGGTCAGTTCACGGTGCTGGCGCATAAAATACCATGTGATGCAAGGGCGTAGACTTTCCAATTTCAAGAAGGGAATGAAGTTTTCAATCTGTATAATCAAAATTCATAAACTTATAGACGAATTTGGTTGAAGAGGTTCCAGAACTCCGTTTTGGCGCATTCTCCCAGATAAAAAGCCCTGGTACTAGTGTAAATCCTGGTACACAGAGAATCCAGGGGCACCACAATTTATCCGTGTGCGATGCAGAGAGACAGGGATACAAACACTTTCCATTATTTTACCAATGCATTTACTTTAGAAAGTCCCCGGGGTGGAGGCTGCTGCTGCACTGGCAGCAGAGCCTGGGAGCCACCACCAGGCCTGGCCCGCCAGAGCCTGAAGCCACACCAGGCAAACCACTCAAAGCGGGGGGAGGGCAGAGAAAGTGGTTGGGGGAGGCCTCGGAGGATCCTCCTGGAGCAGCTTTGGGCAAGCCAAGGAGGGAGAGGAGGAAGGCTTGGCTGGCTCACCCAAAGCAACTCTGGTGAGGAAGGGGAGGTGGGCTGGCTCACCTCCTGCTCCGGGCAAGCCAGTGAATGAGAGGAGGGAAGGTCAGCTGGCTCACCTGGACAATCTCCGGGTGAGCCACTGAAAGCATGGGGGGAGGGGGGAAGCTGGCAAGGAAGGGGAGGGAAAGGTGGGCTGGCTCGCCTGGAACTTCTCTGGGCAAGCCTACGAGGGAGAGGAGGGAAGGTGGAAAGGGAAGGCGATTGTAAGCCCTTCTGAGACTCCTTAGGGTGAAGAAAAGTGGGGCATAAAACCCAACTCTTCTTCTTGTGCCTGGCAGAAATACAACTGCAGTCAGCTACTGCATCTGCTCTACCATGGAGCTAAGGGCCTTCCCCTGGATTCCCTTGCAAAGAAGATAATCTCAAAGTTTTTGTGTCGACTCTTTGTGACCCCATGGACCAGCAGACATAGAATTGTGCATCTTTTTTAAAAAATTCATATACGAAAAAACCTGTGTATTTCCTACTTGGACTATGTTGGAATTTTTAGTGAAACAGGCTGTAAGTGGAGTAAATAAAAACAAGATGTTCATTTTATTTTTCTGGACATCTTTCACTTTTATTTAGACATGCTACTAAAGTTTTGCAAAGTAACTACTTTGAACTTTTAAACATTAGCCCAGCCAGTATTTCCTTTGGAAAATTCTTCTCAGACATTATTAATGATGAAAACGAAAGCCTTATGTGAAATCAGAAGAGGAGGAGGAGGAGAAGGGTTGGTTCTTATACCCCATTTTCCTCTACCTTAAGGAATCTCCAAATGGCTTACAATCACCTTCCCTTCTCCTCCCCACAACAGGCACCTTGTGAGGTAGGTTGGGCTGAGAGACTTCTGAGAGAACTGGAACTGGCCCAAGGTCACCCAGCAGGCTTAAGAACAATGTTGGATCAGGCCAAAGGCCCATCCAGTCCAACACTCTGTCACACAGTGGCCAAAAATACCAGGTGCCATCAGGTGGTTCACCAGTGGGGCCAGGACATTAGAAGCCCTCCCACTGTTGACCCCCCAAGCACCAAGAAGACAGAGCATCACTTGCCCCAAAGTCCCTATCTATACCTTGGGGCTTATCTAATTCCCTTTTGAAGCCATCCATACTTGTAGCTGCCACCACTTCCTGTGGCAGTGAATTCCATGTGTTAATCATTCTTTGAGTGAAGAAGTACTTCCTTTTATCCGTTCTAACCCGACTGCTCAGCAATTTCATGGAGTGCCCACGAGTTCTTGTATTGTGAGAAAGGGAGAAAAGTACCTCTTTCTCTACCTGCTCTATCCCATGCATAATCTTATAAACCTCAATCATGTCACCCCTCAGTCGTCGTTTCTCCAAGCTAAAGAGCCCTAAGCGCTTTAACCTTTCCTCATAGGGAAAGTGTTCCAACCCTTTTATCATTCGAGTTGCCCTTTTCTGCACTTTTTCCAAAGCTATAATATCCTTTTTTAAGGTATGGTGACTAGAACTGCACACAGTATTCCAAATGAGGTAGCACCATTGATTTATATAGGGGCATTATGATATTGGCTGATCTGTTTTCAATACCCTTTCAATTTCATGTAGAGGAGGAGTGAGGACACAAACCTGGTTCTCCAGATTAGAGACCACCACACTTAATCACTACATCATGCTCATTCTAAAGTTTGTTGTTATGTTTAGATACATTAAATAAAGGTATAGACCAGGATACAAACAACTGGATCAGTATACCCCAAAGTAAGGTTGCCATTCCCCTGGTGGGGCCAGGGGATCCCCCAATTTTGGGGCCCCTAATCCACTGTGGCCCAGCTGGCCGGAGGGGGAAGCCCCACCCCAAGAGGCCCCCTCCCAGTGCCAGGAGTGATATCATCATGTTTCTGAAGGCAGGGGTGATGCTCTAGGTTTTGGGCAAAACTCTATGGTTTTGAGGCCAAAAAACCCATAGAGTTTTGCCCAAAACCTAGGGCATCACCCCCAACAACACAAATATGATGACGTCACTTCCAGGTGACGTCATCGTGGTACATGCTCTTGTGCACACAGAAGAAGACCTCAAAGAACAATTGGGAGTACTGGCAGCCAGATAGGACCTGACAACCCTACCCCAAAGAGCTTTGGATTTATTTCTCCCAAACAAGTCCTCTTCCCCTGGGGTGGTACATTATTATTACAGAACACATAACTACAAAAACAAAAAATCCTAATTGAGCCAAGGCTTTTTTTTTTCAATTGGACCATTTTTAAACACTGAGAAAACTTTCAGAAGCAAAGAGGGGAGATGCTGCAGCTCAGAGAAGAAAGTCCTAACATGCCCAAGTCTCAGATGCACCAGGACTGCATTCACACATAACATACCATGGACTCAAGTCTTGGATATCCTGGGGCTCAAACACTCCTTAACCAAATGTGCAGCACAGAAATTAAAGACTTCCTGGCTCCACAGCTTGTCATGATAACATCCAAAACATGAATTCAAACTTTGTTGTTTGTTCTTTTATCTACAAATCCAGGATTATACTGTAGCTTGGAATCCTGGTTTACCAAATCACACATCACCCAAAAAATGATGGTGTGGTGGGAAACAAGAGATTTCAATATCCAATCTACATGCAGGAGTAGGGATAGGAGGAAGAGACAGCAGTACAGTGGACAGAGTGTTAGGACTAGGATCTGGGTTCAAATCTGACATTGCTATGAAGTTTGCAGGGTAACTTTGAGCCAGTCACACATTGTCAGCATCATGGATTTCAACTGGGTCAGAAACTATTGCAAAGTTGGGGAAGGAAGAACCCTGAGCTCCTTACTGGAAGTGCAGGGAGAGGCGGTGGACAGCTGCTGGAAGGACATGTAAGAAAAAATATGGGCAAAGCTTTCTTTTTGCCATTTACATGTGGAAACGTTCAAACAAAAGCAGTTTTTCAAGCATAAAAGATGGATGATAATTTGCAACAAAACTACACAACAAATCAAGAGGTGATCAAGCATCATTAGTTTTAACATGGTCACAACATGAAGTTTCGCACCACATACAATGATCACTTTTTTCAGGAGAAGTGCTGACATCATGACATATATGGAAGGATCTGAGAGTTCACCACATAATGGTATTTTGATGTTAAATTGGATTATGAGCACAAACATCAGGAGCCCAGTTCAACTTCAAGCAATACATCTGCAAACATTACATCCAGTGGCTGCTCCCCACTGACACTCTAGTAGTACCTAAAAGTATGTATCACATATGTTGCTGGAATCAAACTGGCACTTTTCTACCAGCATCTTCCCTGCGCGCACACATGAAGGCAACTAACACCAGTGGGCAAGAAAGAAAAATAGGTAGGTAGATCAGAGTTCATATAGCAACATCTAGGTCATACTGAGCCAGAACCATCCTCCAGCTGCAAGCAGGTCCGAGAAACATCTCCTTCAAAGGTGAGGTGAGTGGGGACCAGAGACAGGACTGTTTCAGTGGAGTTGCCTCACCTTTGGAATGCCCTCTCCCAAGAGACTCAACTGCTTTCTTAATATTCCATTTTTAAATTTATTTATTTTCATTTGTAGTCCACCTTACTCACTGGGACACAAGGTGAATTACAACGACTGACTGACTGGGATCAAAGAACATGGGACTTCACCTTAACACATGGCCTATAAAACATCAACTTGCAAAACTCAAATAAGGAAGATGGGGAGTCTGCTATTGTTCTGTACAAGTCTTGAGTATGCTTTATCAAAACTGGTTCCACCCTCTAATAAAGGGGCCTTCATCATCCATCCTTTCAAGGAAGGAAGAATCTAGATCCTGGCAACAGAAGACTATAAAACAAGCAAGGTGACGTTCCAACCCATGATCTAACATGACCATGTCATACAACATACAAGGGTTATTACAGAAAAGTGCATTGAATTATTCCATTTTATTTATTATATTATTTTATAGACTGCCATGGAACACAGGCAGAGTCTAATCCAGGTACTCCGTAGCTTTCACAGCATTTCCTGGGCCCTATCCTATTTCAGAAATTGTCACATCTATCAAGTTTCCCACAGCTACTGCTACAGTTTCTCACCCTAATTTAATCCATAACTGTAAGCTTCAAAACATGCCACATTCCTCATAATTTCAGCTGATATCTCCAGGAAAACTTGGAGATGAATTTCTTGAGCTTGGGTTTTTATGGAAGGAAAAAGTCCACCTGACTGACAGAAGCGTTCAAATGATTAGTAACCATGGGGCATGATCCAAACAAATATTGCCCAATAACACTCCCTGCTCCCATTTTAAGCCTCTTTAAAGTTTTAATTCAATAATATCGTATATACTGGGTATACACATTTGCAAAAAGCTCTAGTAGTCTTGCAATGTTTATTTACTGCAATATGACAATTTCAGAACAAAAGCCTAGCTAAACAAGCCAAATCCTTCTATTCCTTGGAGTAAATACTCTTGAAAGGTGGTATTATCCAATCAAAATCTTTCCAAGAACTATATTTAGTTTTCTTTACTGGTAATTATCAAGGATAAAGGTTTAAAAACACAACAGCGTAAAAGACAGAAATTAAGCCAAATTAAGTAAACATGAGAAGGAACTTGAACGGCAGCGCTTTCAATTTACTTTCTCTTATTATAAAAGCAGAGCTTCCCCCCCCCCAAGTTGTTGTATGCTTTTATTTGTAGAAATAAATATGAGAGTGAAAAATTATTAGCAGCAACTAAGGATCCATACAATATAACTGCCAGAAAGCAGAAGATTTTCATGTAATCAAGAAATCCATTCCCACTGGGAACTCCCAAAAGAGTTTGGCTCAGGTTATACATCCACACTTTATTGTGTTTCAATTTTAATTGGTCTTAGGCAGTGTTCCACATTCCCACAACTGCAAAAACTTAATCAAAAGCTGACAACCTTGAAAATCTACTTTGGGGGATTTCCTCCTTTAAAATGCAAAGCCACATTTGGCTGAGATCTTTGTCAAAACATAAACTGTCTGGTCTGGTTTGTCAAGCCCATTCCAATCTAGCACTTGGTCTCTGTGCCAAAAAAGGCCATCTTGGCCAGTCTGACTGATGACCTGTTAATTCTCTCAGCAACCTAAGATGCCATCAACCATTACATCCTTCTAGTCCATCCATAAAGGATAAATCATCCTGTGGTGATTCTATTTCTACATAAAAGTCAGCTTCCAGAGGCTATCTGGGGATTCACCCAAAGAGTAATTAACACATGGAATTCACTGCCACAGGAGGTGGTGGTGGCTACAAGCATAGACAGCTTCAAGAGAATTAGATAAACATATGGAGCAGAGGTCCATCAGTGGCTATTAGCCACAAGGTATAGATAGGAACTCTCAGTCTGGGGCAAGTGATGCTCTGTATTCTTGGTGCTTGGGGGGTGGCAACAGTGGGAGGGCTTCTAGTGTCCTGGCCCCACTGCTGGACCTCCTGATGGCACCTGGTATTTTTGGCCACTGTGTGACAGTGTTGGACTGGATGGGCCATTGGCCTGATCCAACATTGGCTTCTCTTATGTTCTTATGTTTTTCTCATTTGAGATGGGGTTCTCAAGGCACTTAAAGTAAATTCCAGAGGGTTCTATTTTCCCCACTTCCTTGATGCAGGCTAACATCTACATAAAATTGCTAAGAGAAGATGTCTGGGATTCCAGATGTGGCTTCATTAGCAGGTTAATGATACTCAGCTTTATTTCTCCTTTTCTTTACATTCAAACATAACAGGTATCGGGAATAAGTAATGAAACGGACCAGTCTAACAAACTAAAATTCAAAATGATACTGCTACTGCTGTGGGTTTGGTTTATGAAATCAGCCTATGCCAGATGAAGTTGTACCTTAAGGAGTAGGCTGATAGCTCAGGGTGCTTTTCAGTCACAGCCTATAAATGCTTCTGGGTCCTTCCAACTTTGGTGGTATATCAGTTCTGACCCTTCTTGCACAGAAGTGACCTCAGCACGGTTGTTCGTGCTCTGGATATGTCCCATTTTGATTACTGTAATGTTTTTATGTGGAACTATCCTCGAATATTCAGGGGTGTCGAACTCATTTGTTATGAGGGTCAGATCTGACATAAATGAGACCTTGTTGAGCTGGGTCATGTGTATCATAAAAGGTAATTCCAGGTAGCAGAGATAGAAACTTTATAAAGGACACAGACAAACAGAATTAAAGATTTTTTAAACTTTAAATAACACATTTCCAGTGAGTTCGACACCCCTGATAGCTGGTTCAAAATACAGCAGCTAAACTTAAACAACACATTAAGTCCTTATAGTACCCAAAAAACCCACTTCCTCCCATATAAGCCCATCTAGTCCTGCTTACATCAGGCCTCTCGACTCTGGGGTTGCTGAACTTAAATTGGAGGGGCCTGGGTCTGTTCTGCAGTGCAGACACATATTTGCCATGAGCTACTCAGAGACATTCACTTGCCAAGTCCAGTAGTGAGATTCAGGTACCACATTATCTCAGGATTTTGTTTGATTCTGCTTGTTACTGTTGTGGGTTTTGTTTTTGTTTTTTGCTATTTTTTAATATCTGCCTTTAAACGTATTTATCGTCCATTATTCAATTCTACTTTGAACGATATTTTAAAATATTGCATGCTAGTTTGAGCATTATTAGTTAGAAAAGCAAGACAGAAATATTTTAAGTGAATAAAATAAGGCAGGCCGTTGCCTTTCCCACATAAACAGTTCCTCGGAATAACTTGTCTAACGAGCTAAAGTATTAAGCCTTGAATGGCAGTTTTTATAGCTCAGAAAACTATTGGATTTCTTTCCTTTTCGGCTACTAAATGAAATTGAAAATAAGGTTTACATTTCAGATTTCTAGGAAGCTGAGCCAAGTGTGCTGTCTTGAATTTTTCTCACTCTATCTATTGGCAGCTTTCTGGGATACAAGTATATACTTTTTATTAGATATGTTCATTCTATTGATGAAGAGGGGGGAAAGAACAGTTTGTCCATGCCCACTTGTCAGAGGCTACTGTAAATCTGCCCATTCTTCCTATCTGGAAAAAGAAGGTCTTAACAGCTCCTAGGCACTGAGAAGGCAGCTGTCCACAGCAGACCGCAAAAGGATGCGGAATGTCTAGTTTCTTTCCTACAGCTTCTCCAAGAAGGCAGGATGTGGGAATTAGAGAAATACTACGATTCTGATTTGGAGGTAGTGCCGTTGGGAGGACTGGGATACAGAAACTGAATGGGTTAAGGAAGGTCTCAGCCTGAACACTACCATTCATTCAAACTCATCACTCAGCTGCCACCCGTTCCCACATACTTCTGTGCTATAGACAGGAAAGAGACCTGCATCCCAGGGTGGAAGAGAGGAAGGAGGAGGTCACTCCTGGCCGTCCAATTGGGATGAAAGAGGATGCAAACAACTACCATTGTGTAAAAGAGAACTGGAAGATGGGTGAGTTGCCACCTCAGAGCAAAGTCTAAAGGGGATGGAAACATGGATAACAGACCTTACAAATACTTGCAGGAGGCATCTCATTTCCCCCCCTTCTGCACTATTTCTTTTCTATCCCTGGAAGCCGTCACAGGCTCTTCCCTTTTCCTGCTTCCTTCTCTCTTTCCCACCCACAAACCTTTTGCCTGCCCCTCCCATTATGAGCCATCTTTACAATTTATTTACTTTATTTATACCCTGACTCTCTTCATGATGCGGAACCAAAGCAGCTTACATCACTCTCTTCTCCTCCATTTTACCTTTACAACAACCCTGAGAGGCATTCAGGTGGGTTGCCATGTTGGCCTGAAGCAGCAGAACAAAGTTTGAGTCCAGTGGTGCCTTTAAGGCCAACAGAGTTTTATTCAAGGTGTAAGTTTTCATGTGCAAAGCACACTTCTTCAGTCTGAAGAATTTGTCTGAAGAATAAAGAAGTGTACTTTGCACGTGAAAGCTTACACTCTGAATAAAACTTTGTTGGACTTAAAGGTGCCACTGGACTCAAACTTTGTTTTCCCGTGAGCCATGTTAGGCTGAGACCAGTGTAACTTGGTCCAAGGTCACTCAATGAATTTCCATAGCACAATGGAGATTCAAACCTGGGTCTCCTAGATCCTAGTTTGAAACTCTGACCACTTTACCACTTCTAGGGTGGCTTCTGTTGAACAGTAGTAGGCTTTGGAACCTGGGTGGGTCATGCAGTTTGCATGGTAGCAAATCACCAGGTGGCCTGGCTCCAATGAGTCCTCCCTCAAAGGCCAAAACAGCCCTGAAAGGACCTTGCTGCCTTTTACTGACAGAAACCAAGACCGAAAGGCTGGCAATACTGTTGCGCTTGCCTGGCAACTCCATGATAGGGCATTGGTTTTTCAAAGCTACAGGCACTGCTTCTCTTATTTGAAAAGGAGGGTAAACCCCTCCAGGTTTTTTAAATTTCAGGTTTTTCTGCAAGCCCAGGGCTTTTTTCACGCTTGTGGAAAGAACTGTCTTGTCTAGACAAAGCCCCAATATCTGGATTTAAGTATCCTCAGATGGAGCCACGTTGAGAATCTGATGTATTGATGACAGCCACCTTGGAAATTCCAGTGGATAAAAGGCAGCTACATAGCTATAACAGTCAATTAATTCTAGCTACAATCACATATTCAGCTAATCCATGTCCCTAACGTCAATAAATAGTATACCTTACTACTTCTTAAAAGTGTTGTTTTTCTCATGTAATCTTTAGAGATGGCTGAAAGCAAAAACACCACTAGCTTTTTTAGTCATTAATTATTTCAGAAATGCAGATGATTTGTCTGACTTACTGATGCCGATACTAGGTTTTTCTTATTATGGATCTGTGATGGCAAGGTATATTTCTCCTTCAGTAATTCTTCGATAATCCAGCATGAAATGACATTGCTCTCCGGTCATAATTAAATGCTATGAGAAACCCTTTATAACTTACATTGTTACAGTATTCATAAAGGATGGGAAATTGTGGAAGGCCAATAATAATAGTTAAGTAAAGAAGAAAAATAGTCTCCCCTCCCATTTTCTAAAGATCACTGAAAGTCACCTAACATTTAGAACAGATTTACGATTTAACTCAAAACAAACACATCAGAAAAGGAGGATTGTTGTGAAGACCTTTACCTTGAATTCTTCTACAATAATAGCCAAAGCCTCATGTCCAGTTCTTCTCATGTCTTCCAACTCAAGCTTATGCTTCTCCTGAAAGCAAATACATAATCATAAAGTGAGTAATAAGGTCAATTAGAGGGGAGCCTTCTGTGGTGCGCAGTTCCCCTGTGGAATTCCACAGGCATCATGATGCTGACCTAAGACTGTACTAGGGAAGGTTGTCAGCAGCGACTGTACTCATCACTAGCAGTTCCCAAAGTGTCTTGAATTCCATTTATATACAAAAATCCTATTACAACAGACACTTTCAGATAAATAATTTGTCCTGTACAGTTGTACACCAATTTTCATATGTAATTTACCACTGTCCTGGAAAGCACACTTTTTACTGAGGCAGAAATCCTGGAACATTTGTTAGCATAGAAGTCATCAATAAAATGTGACGCGGAATGCTAATCTAAAGCTATGGGAAAAGTTTTGCTTGCCCCAAAGTTAAAGAGATCTAAGTGTAAGTATACGCTCGGTATGGTGTATACGTTCTATATTGTCTTACTTTTTCTTATGAGTTAAAAGCACTGCTGTCCTTTACTACTCAGTCTAATCCCATTTCAAAAAAGCATACAGAAAAGACATATAAGAAAGGAATATTATTTAGTAGTATAACATCAAGTAGTATAGCATCAATATGCAGCTCAGGTCCAACTTCAAAGTCAGTCTTACTATTAATTTTGGGGGTTACATTAAAGAGCAGCAAATTATTAATTATCGTATTTGGCAACCCCCAAATGACACCTAAAGGGTGCCATAGCTCATGCTGATATGTTTCCTACTGCCCACTTGCTTCTTGAATGCCATGATAATATTCAAAAGATCTTGAGTAGGAACAGGACAAAACAAAGTGTTTCAGGTCACAGCCTATCCCACAAAGTGATGAGCTCATCTAAGTCCAGCACACCAAAGCTGTGCACCTTCAGCTTGGCCACAGACTGTCTCATGTTTCTGGGCTTGGAAACCACCCCATAGCTGTGCACAGGACAAATCCTTTCCTTTGGAAAATGAAAGCAAATAGCACCTGTTCACCAAAGCAAAATTCCTGTCCTAGCTTTCCGCCATTTCCTCAACAATGGAGGTGCTTCAGAATAACCCAGAGGCATGACCTTTTCTTCTGTAGAGTATCCATTTGGAAGCAGCTACTGTCATCATAGGACAACGCTTGGGCTAGACCTCCCGTCATTTTGCAACTGGCCATTCTGTGGAGGCACCACTATGGTCTCTCAAAATTCTGAAAGCGCCTGCAGACTTATCAAGGTTACCCTCCTTTATCTTAATTTTTGAGCCAAACAAAGATGGCAACAAAAACATGATGACTTTGAGTCTTTCTGATTCTTCTACAAGTTATGCACCTAGAATGTTTTTCACTCCTAGAACTTTATGTAAGACTGGATCTTTGAATATTTTCACCTTAACAATACTACTGTAGTCACAAGAAACTGGCATTGTTTAAAACTGTGATTTCCACTGGAAAATGTAGACACATTTACTATTTTGTTACACCCAGTATTTTATCCGCTGAATACTGAATCCCACAATAAGTTCTACCTATAAAAAGCAAGTCTTCCCAAGCACCGTCTTTTCTTGCTCCTAAAACAGCACCCTAAAATTATGAGCTTATTGACTCCTAGGTTTGATAACATGGGAAATTAACAAAGATTCTACCCTTAGGATACTCTTTATTTTGGCATGTAAATATCCCTAACTTTGAAGTTACACAGAATGAAACCATATAGTAAAAAGGAATGTCTTTCCACAATAGACGAAATGTATATTCAATCTGGAACAATTACAAAACCAATTTTTCCATTTCCCTTTATGCTTTTAAAAAGCAAAAATGGCATTTGGTTTTAAGTGCTGATGCACACTGCAGATCAAAAGCTTTAGCTTTATTATTGTATTTACTGATGCAGCCAAATATGGTATACTTTGGCCACAATCCATGTCTATGTGCAAACAGAACTCCTTTCATTACATGCTACAGAAAAGGAATAGATGCCGTATGTTTGTAGAAGTCCATCCACCTAAAACAAGGGCCCAAAACCTTTTTTAGCCTGTGGGCACTTTTGGAATTCTGCCCAGCATGGTAGGTGCAGCCACAAAATGGCTGCCACAGGAGGCGGAGCCATCCATAAAATGGCTGCTGCAGCTTACCTTCAGTCACGCAGTGAAGATCCTCCTGCTATAGTAGCAGCTGCCACCAAAGCAAACTTTTAAAAAATTTACACAGCCAATCAAATCTCCGATGGCCAATCAGAATTCTTGCTGGTCAAAAGCCCCACCTGGCCTCACCAATTTTCTAAAAACACTTGGTGGGCCACACAAAAGGTTTCAATGTGTGCCACGGCACCCACGGGCACCAGGCTGAGGACCCCTGACCTAAAATACTGCAAAACCTTCTCATATGTGAGACTTCAAATCACAACTACAATAGTACTAAGTGTATATGTTGAATAACAAGTACTAACTTTACTCATTAATGTCGTGCTTCTTCCTTACAGTCTCAAAACACCTTAGAATGTGCTTGAGACATGACATATCTTGACAGCTTTTCCGGGGGGGGGGGGATCAAACAAGCTCAGCACTGCCTTCCTGGCATGAATATAATAGGATATGACACTTAAAAAAAAAAAAGACAGCAGAAATTTTAAACATCGGATGCAGAAAACAAACCAGAATGTTAGAAAAGATATAGGATCAGGTTTCTATTGCATAATGGAAAATTCATCAATCTGTCATGCCTTTATCACAGACTTCTTGCTCTAATATACCTGCGATGAGTTACCTGTTAATATAATTTAGGAAGTGGTGACAGAATGAAAACGTGTCAAAAATCCTAAACACTATCCGAAGGATTACAACATACATTGTTAAGAGCAGCTGTTTATTAAGTATTTTAAATGTTAAAAAACAGAGAAATTCGGATAATCCCTTACTCGGCTTTAACCGGTTAAAAAGCTTGCTGACTTGGACTAAGCAGTTTTCAGACCTTCTGATTTCAAGGAACGCCTTCCACACCTGCTCCATTGTTGACAAAACCCTTCACGTCTGCCATGGAACCTCAGTGCAAAAGATTCTGGAATGTATTCTGGGGCACACGCCCAGTTTGTACGGAGAAAATATCGAGCCTCTGGGTTCTCACTGTTTTCTTCGAACTGAGCATGTGACCTAGAATACATCCAATACATTTTTGTATCTCTGCAGGAACGTGTAAGAGTCCAGTTGCACCTTAAGGACTAACAACATTTGTAGCAGGGTACGCACTTCATGAGTCACTGCTCACTTCTTCAAATCGGTCTGAAGAAGTGAGCAGTGACTCAGGAAAGCTCCTACCCTGGCACAAATTTTGTTAGTCTTTAAGGTGCTACTGGACTCTTGCTCTATTCTACTGCTATAGATTAACACGGCTACCCATCTTGATCTCTCTCCAGGAATGTGGGCAACCTGTCTTCCAGGGAAGCTTGACTCTACATTACCGGAGGGCTTATTGATGGCACATAATGAGCTTCTGAGTTCCCAAAACACAGTCAAAAAAGTACTGCCTTGACTTCCAGTTTATGGCGACACGCAGGCAGATGCATCTCCCGGACGTTCCGGGGATGCAAACTGCACACCAGCATGTAGGAGGGGGCGCAACGGGTTGCGACACACACACCCCCGGAGCCTCGGTAAAAGGCTCCTAGCCAGGGGGCTTTTGAGGGGCAATCTCTTCGATGGCGAAATGCCGAAGAATTGAGGCGTTCTTCCGCCCCGAAGGTCCTGCCGCTGAGTGACCATATGGTACGAGTGCTGCTGACCGGGACAAGTGTTGGAGATCGGGCGGGGAAAAAACCAATGCTGAGCAAGACCGGATGGGCCAACAATGAACTCTGAGTCGGGTCGAAGTGAGCATGAAGATATAAAAAGAAAGCTGCCCCCCCTATAAAGAGTGATGGGAAAGTGAGCGGGGGAGGAGTTCCTCCAAGCCGCATAGACAAAACACGGACAAGGGGGGGTGCAGAAAAATAAGCGTTTGAATCTGTTTTAAGAGACTTACCAGAGCGCAGATAAGCGTTTGGGCGAATATCAGAGACTTGAGCAACTTTTTGAAAAGTAAACAAATCCGAAAAGATGGCACAGGGCAGGAAACTGGGGGGGGGAAGCGTGGCTGTTTGCCCCGGGGCAAACTAACACGCAGTAAAGCGATCATACCTCCTGTGGAGGTTCTGTGGAAGTACCGTGGAGCTTCTGTGGTTACGGAGAGGCGTCGATCACAACACATGCCTGCGCGCAACGAAGAAGCGCGCGGCGCGGCGAACTAGTTTTCTTTTTTTGTGTTCACTACGAATGCGCATGCTCCGTTGGGTGCATGTGCGCAACCACGGGGACTTGGGAAAAAAAAAAACCTTTTTCACAAGGGGACATGGGCGGGCGCCGGATGCCACCGGAAACGCGATCAGACGCCCGCCCTTGCCCCGCAGTTTCCGGAAACTAGTACCTCCGAGGTACTAGTTTTTTGCTGCGCGGTTTCGGGAGGAAGCCTAGGTTGTGCCACAGAAGCGCTACGCTCCCCAGATGTGCTGGTGAGATCTCGCCCGGAAACTCCGCCTGTCTTCCGTATCTCTTGCGTGGCTAATATTGCGTGTGACCACAGCCAAAGAAAAGCTATTGAAACTGAAAGTAGTGGGTAGTCCTCGAATGGAAGAGGCTACTGAGCTCTCAAAACTGTTGGCTGATTCCTTGTGCCCTCTGCTGGAGGAGATGACTAATATCAAGCAACAACTGTCAACAATCTGGCAGAGTTTG